>NW_021146545.1:0-25000 GCF_002837175.3 Physeter macrocephalus
GCTACTGAGCAGGGGAGGGCTGTGGTCAGTGCGCAAATGCTGACACGGCAGAGAGCATCACCCGCCAGGCTCTGCGAGGGGAAGAAATAGAGTCAGAAGGTCCAGACGTGCAGGGTGGGTGCCGGCCCTGTGAGCATCCCCAGGGACAGGAGTGCCTGCCCGGGGGACGGCCTGGGGTGCAGCAGAGAAGGCAGACTCGAGCCAACAGCTTGGGCTTAAACTGAGTTTCCTGTGGTTGCCGTGTGACCCTGAGCAAGGCAGGTGATACGCCTCGAGCCTCAGCTTCCTCACCTGTAAAATGGGAAGGCATGCTCCCGGTCGATGCTATCGTCCTGTTCCTGGGAGGCCGAGCTCCGCCCTTGGCCTGGCGTCCAGAGCGTGTGAGCCCCTGTGTCTGTTAATCCCCGCAAGAGGCCTTTCCCGTTGCAGGGAGAGCGCGCTCTCAGATCCTCGGGGCCACTTGCCTGGCGTCGCCCCACTCCTGCCATCGTGCCCCTTTGAGGGCCGGCTGGACCCCTTCCCTCGGCTCACCCACCTGGCTGGCACCCGACTCCCCGTTTCACACTCAGAATGTCAAGCCACGTCCCGGAATTTTCGTGAATGAATTGACCGTCCTATCAGTGCCCCGGGCCACCTTAATTCTCTCTCCCTGGCTGATCCCGAGAGGGTTTATTTGTCAGTCCCGGGCAGCGGATCAAAGCCTCGTCTTTCCAGGGCCCCTGGAGTTGTCGCTTCCTGAGGACAAGGGTGGCCCCTGGGTGGTGGCCTCTCGACGTCCGTCCCTTCTCATCTCACATCCCAGACTAAAGTGCAGCAGGGCGGTCAGCTGGGAAACCCTCCTAACACACGGTACCTCCTCTGGTGGGAGGGCCCTGGGTGGATGCCTGGAGACCAAGATTGAGTCCGGCTGTGCCACGGGTCCCCAGGGACTCCGCGCACATCCCTTCCTTGCCGCGCCTCGGTTTCCCCACGTGCAAAGTGCAGGTGGGTGTTCCCATCCCTGGTGTGGCTTTGGGGTCTGCCCGGGCGCTTTGCACACCGACGGTGCAGGGCTAGCGGCGGTCCCCTGGGTGACCAGCAGGGCGCACGAGGAGAGTCCACACAGCCACGCCTCCGGCCAGAGAGAGGTCCACACGGATGCGGTGTGGCACCAGTGCCCCTCGGGGGGCTCCGTGATGCGGGGACCCGTCACCCGCCCGCGGCCACGAGCCCACCTTGTGCTCTCCCTCCTCACACCGGCCCCAGTCTCACGGTGGGTATCTGAGGGCTGCGCCGTCGACCCCTTTTACAGATAAACAAACCGAGCCTCGCAGAGGTCCAGGCCTTGCCCGAGGCCACATGCTTGCAGGTGGTACCAGCCACGCAGGGGGCGCCCCCTTTCCCACCTGTGTGGTTTCCCAAAGTAGCCGGGAGACCGTGGGAGCTGGGGGCCCATCTGCACAGGGGGAGGGGCCGGAGCTGAACTTCTGTCCCTGCCAATGAGATGATTATAGAGGATAAAAATGGCTTAATTACATAATTTTTTTAAAAGTGAATACGTACAGACACTCAGCAATTAAGCAGCCGATTTTCAAATAGCAATTTTCCAACTGCCCTTGTCTTCCATGTATCTGTTTGCCCGATTTTAGAGTCTGGTTTTTTTTTTGCAAAATTTTTGATTTGAATAAATCTAGATCGGGTGCTCACTTTCTGAGGTGCAGTTAGAAGAACTCGGAGATGGTATGAGTGCTGGGGAAGTCCGGGGTCGGTGTCGGGGGGAAGCCTGGCGCGGAGGAGACCCAGGGTGAGCGCTGTCCTCCGTACTTCTCCCTCCTTCCCCCTCCTCTTCCCTTCCCCCACCCTCCTTTTTCCCTCCTCCCCTTCCTCCCTCCCTTCTATCCTTCCTTCTGGACATGGAGAGCTCTCACAGGCATTTTCACGATCCTGAGATGAGAGGGGGAGTCTCTCCCCAACAGGCAAGTTCAAGGGTCACTTCTGGCTGGTGCTCAGACATTAATCACATCCAGTGCCCACAGTTTCTATGGAAAACTTGCCCAGAGTGGGATACCCTCTCACCCGAGGTCACACAGCCTTCGGGTCTGGTACCTGGTGCCCCTCCACAGGAAGCCAACGAGCATTACTGAGTGCCGGCTGCGTGCCTGACCTGCGGATTCTTGGATGATGTTGCTGCCCTCACTCCAGCTGGGTGATCTGGAGGGACTTCGGGAGGGTGCGGCGTGAGATTCAGGGTCGCTGCCCTGGGGCTGTGGGGGATTTAGACAGGGGCCAGGAATGTAAGACATTTAATTGAGTCATCCTTGTCTCGAGCTCGGTGAGCTCATAGCAGAGATCTGCGCACTCTGGGAAAGAGACAGGACCCTCCGACATCGGGCATCTCCGGTTTGCATCCTGAGTGGTGCTTATTTTCAGCAGCCCTCAGACACACAGGGCGAGGCAGGGACCACATAACACTCTGTCACTTTCTACTTTCCTTTCTTGGAATAACTCTTCATAACACGGATACCATCACTGCTAGACTTGTTCCTTCACTTGAAGTCTTTGAGAAACAAGCGGTCTTGGGAAATAATGAAGTGAAATATGGATACCTGCGTGGCCCCAGGCAACGAGGTCTGCCTGGGCAAGGGTTTCCCCGAGCACCGGCCTCGGGGTCGGGGAGGCCGGGAGCCCAGGGAACAGGCAAGGACACTGCAGGTGAAGGGCATGTGACCACTGCCTTTTCCATTCATGGGGACCCCAGGGACCCCTGACTCCAACTCTCGGATGCCTCGAGGGGAAACCGATGCCCCATCCTGAGTGTGTGCCCGGGAGCTCACTCTCAGTAGCAGCGAGGGGGCATGGCCAGACCCCCTGACCGCCGGACCCCTTCTTCTTGGCCTCACGGGATCTCAGGACTCCCCTGACCAGTGCCAGGCGAGGAGGTGGCCCAGGCCGTGGACACAGGGAAACACGTGCTGCTCTGAACTCGCCCATCTCCGAGCCCCACCGTGTCCTGCAGGCTTAGTGGGTGCCGGTGAGGGAGCCTCACCCGGGGGCTGTCCTGACTTCCCCGAGCCACACCGCATCTGAAGCAGCATCCCCCATCCTCCGTGTTACCCGGGTCACCTTCCGTCTCCTCCCTCGACCTTACACCTTGCCATCCCCAGCTCCCGGGCGTGGGCCCTGCCCTTCCTTTCGGCTCCTCTCCATTGCCGTTCCCTGCGCCTCAGTCACCCGCGGTCACCCCGGTCTGCCTAAAATAGCAGCGATGACAAGCTCCTACCACGCGGGCTTTGAGACACCGTCGAACGCTTTTCCCACGGTCACTTCGCTCACCCCCTTCCAGACGGGGGCACGGACCTGACCCTGCAGACTCCACCCACAGCCTCAGCCTGTGTCCAGACCAGCGAGTCCGGTAGGAATAGGATGCAAGCCACGCGTGGGTTGTTATTAAAAAGCAGAAACCGGGGACCTGAAAAGAGCTGGAGGAACCTTAAAGGCATATTACTAAGTGAGAAAAGCCAGTCTGAAAAGGCTACAGACCAATAGATGACATTCTAGAAAAGGCAGAACTATGGAGACGGTGAAAAGATCAGTGGTTATGGGAGTGGGGAAGGGAGGGAGGGGGCGTAGGCGAGCCCGGGGCATTTTAGGGCAGTGACACGACTCTGTATGACACTATAATGGTGGACACATGTCACTGTACACTTGTCCATAGAATGTCAACCCAAGAGTGACCCCTCACATAAGCTGTAGACTCTGGGTAATGATGGTGTGTCAGTAGCGGTTCATCAGCTGTAACACACGCGCTGCTCTGGCGGGGGAGGGAGGTGCATGACGTGATGGTGATTATGCGTGCTTGGGGGCAGGGGGGACACGGGAAATCTCTGCACCTTCCTCTGGTTAGCTGTGAACCCCAAACTGCTCTTAGAAATTTAACTCTATTAATTAAACAGGTGCAATTAACCTTAATAATAGACTCTAACTCAGTATATCCACAATATTATGTCAACATGTAATCAATATAACATTATAATGAAATCGTTTACATTCTTTTTTAAAAAAAATTTATTTATTTAATTTTGGCTGTTGGGTCTTCGTTGCTGCACGTGGGCTTCCCCTGGTTACGGTGAGCGGGGGCTACTCTTTGTCGCAGTGCGTGGGCTTCTCCTTGCGGTGGCTTCTCTTGTTGCGGAGCACGGGCTCTAGGCGCTTGGGCTTCAGTACTTGTGGCATGCAGGCTCAGTAGTTGTGGCACATGGGCTCAGTAGTCGTGGCGCGTGGGCTCAGTAGTTGTGGCGCGTGGGCCTAGTTGCTCCGCAGCCTGTAGGATCTTCCCGGACCAGGGCTCGAACCCGTGTCCCCTGCATTGGCAGGTGGATTCCTAACCACTGCACCACCAGGGAAGTCCAAAATAGTTTGCATTCTTTTTTATCTACCAGCGGGGGCTGTAACCCAGAGCAGGTCCAGATCTCTCTGTGGCATCTGGGGTCGTTCACACCTGCCCCTGTCCACCTTGTCAGCCTCTGGCCCTGTCGTCTCTCTCACAATTCACTGTAGCCCCTCCTGCCCCCCACCCTGCTCCAAAGCCCTACCTTAGACCTGGCTCCAATGCCCACCTGTGGAAGGAGGGATAATACCCCCCAAAGATATCACAGCCCAATCCCTGGAGCCTGTGAATATGTCGCGTGGCAAAGGGGACTTTGCAGGTGTGATTAAGACGGGGAGATTGGGAGGGAGTTCCCTGGCGGTCCAGGGGTTAGGACTCCGCACTTTCACTGCCGTGGCCCTAGGGGAACTAAGATCCCGCAACGTGCGCGGCGAGGCCAAAAAAAAAAAAAAAAAAAAAAAAAGATGGGGCAATGGGGAGATGATGCTAGATTAGCCCTGTGGGCCCTGTGTAATCACAAGGGTCCTCACAGGAGGAGTCCAAGGGAGATTTGGCTACAGGTGAAAGAGGTGTGGCAATGGAAGCAGAGACTAGAGGATTTGCTTCGAAGGTGGAGGATGGGCCACAAGCCACAGAATGCAGGCACCTCTGGAAGCTGGAAAAGGCAAGGAAACGGATTTTCCCCTGAAGCTTCCAAAAGGTGCAGAGGCCTTGATTTTAGCGCATAAGACCGTTTTGGACTTCTGACCGCCAGAACTGTATGATAATGCATGTGCCTTATTTTAAGTCGCTGAGTTTGTGGTAATTTGTTCCAGCACCCACTGGAAACTCTACAGTCCCCTCTTTGGGGACGGCCCCCCAGCCAGCGTCGGCCTCCCTCTCCTCGGAGCCTGTCGTCCACCAGGACCCCCTCAAGGACGGTGGGAGATGAAGAGGGCCTGGGATGGGGCCAAGGAGGTGTTGGGATGCAATGTAAATGATTTAGGAGGAAGAGTCAGCGAGATGGATTAGCTGGGCGGTGGGGGCAGTGGGGGCGGGGCAGCCAAGGGTGGCCCCTGGCCCCGGGCGGTGTGACGTCCCCCCTAGAGTCTCCCAAGGTTCTCTGGATGTGTCCATCTGTCTGCCCTCTCTGTCCCACAGTGTCTGTCCTACTCACCACGGGATGAAGTGACTGGCACATAGTAGGTACTCAATAAACATATGTGGCAAGAATGAATTTGAACAAATAAAGAAATCTGAATTCCCAGTCCCAGTGTGATGCTTAAAGCATAAAAGAGCTGAACAAATGTTGAATGAAAGAGTGAATGAATGAATGAACTGATGTCCCAGTCTCTGGCAGGTGGCCTGGAACTTGGGGCTAATGGCTATCTGAGGAATTGGATTTGCATTGTCCAGCGGAGTGAGGTGTTTCTGACGCTGCCGTAGCTGGTGATGCAGAGGCAGCACTTTGCTTTAAACAGATCCCTCCTTCCCTGTCCAGAGAGAAGGGAGAGGGGGCCCCGTCCTCAGGGCCTTTGTACCTGCGCTTCCCTCTACCTGCGATGCTGTACTAGTTCCTCGGGCTGCCATACAAAGCACTACACACTGGCTGCCTTTAGACAATGGAAATTGTTGTCTGCAGTCTAGAGGCTGGAAGTCTGGGATCCAGGTGTCGGCAGGGTTGGTTCCTTCTGGAGGATCTAGGGGAAATCTGCTCCGTGCCCCTCTCCAATCTTCTGGGGGTAGCTGGCGATCCTCGGTATCCTTGCCTGTCTCCACGGTCGCATGACGTTCTCCCTGTGTGTCTGTGTGTCTCCGCCCACATTGCCTTCTTTGAACGACACCAGTCATTGGATCGCGGCCCATCCTACTCTAGTGTGACCTCCTCTTAACTTAATGCCATCTGCAAAGACCCTATTTGCAAATAAAGGTCACATTCACGGGTTCTGGGTAGACATAAATTTGGGGGAGACATTACTTAACCCAGTACGGGTGGCTTTCCCGCAGCCAGGCTCATAGCACTTTCTCTTCCTGCCTTCCCGTCTCAGCCCAGACGTCACCGGTCTGAGGGCCCTTCCCTGCCATGCTCTCTGAGGCAGCAGTGCGCTGCCCCCTCCATCCCCCTACCCCGGTTATTCTTCTTCCCAGGCCTTATCTCCTTTGACATGGCTATATTTTTGCTTATCTATTTATCACCCTCCTCCCCGGGCCCCACTAGAACGTAGGCTCCGGGCAGCAGGGCCTAGATCCCACTTCCTCCCCGCTGTGGGCCCACACCAGCAGGTGCCCTTGAGGAGCAGGTGCGAACAGGCTGCTGTGGCCACAGGCGGGGGACTGGGGGGGGGAGGCTGGACCCTGGGGAGGCAGCTGGGCCGGGGCAGGTGGGGGTCAGGATGGAGGGAAGGAGTGGGCTCCCCGGTGTCTGGAAGGCAGAATCAGTCGCAGGTCTTAGAGATGCTTGTTGGGGTGGAGGTGAGGGACCAAGAGGCTCAGAGGTTACCAGGCATCAAGCTCCTAAGCACAGCTATTCGTGTCGGGGGCGGGGGCGGTTCTAGAATTTCCTGGGTCTCTGGATCAGTCCTGTGCTAACGGGCCTCTGACTCTCTCCTTCCCAAAGAAAATCAATTCTCAGAGGTTTTGAGAGTGCGTGCTTCCCCAGTTACACCTCCAGTGGGGCTGCTTTGTTCTCTCCAGCCGGCCCTCCCTGGGGAGGCCAGGGGCAGGCAGAGGCCCAGGGGACCCTGCTGGGGGTCTGGCGGGGCGGCCCCTGCTGGAGTTCCCTGGGAGTCAGAGGGCAGGGGCTGCCTTCTCTCCTGGCCTAGCAAGGACCTTGGGGCCTGAGGACTTCCGGGGACGTGGGGCCGCTAAGCACAAAGGCCACAGACACAGCCCATCTTCCTGGAGCCTCAGTGAAACAGAAGGCTGGGGAAGAGGTAGGGAGGAGGTACATCCCCGTAGAAGGTGCTGAGGATGTACTGTGGGATGGAATTGAAACGCTGCCAGCGGGGCGCGGTGTTAACGCTGGGCAGCTCCAGGCCTCCCCCGGGAGCCCAGGCTACACCGCGCAAGTCTGACACTCACGGCCCGGTCCAGCCGCTCCGTGGGCCCAGAGAGGGGAAGGGGCTGCTCGGGCCGCCTGCAGGCCGGGCTCCACGCGGTGCTGGGGTCCGAGGACAGGAAGCCAGGTGACTGCGCCGCCCCCCTTCACCTCCCATCAGCTGGGATCGGCCGCCCTGGGCCCTGGAGCTCAGCTCCATGCAGGCTGGTCTCAGTGGTGGTCAGAAAGATGGACGGGCCCGAGGGCCCAGCACGGCAGGCCTCAGTAGCCTTGGGCTCCCGTTCCTGGCCCCGTCCCCGCCTTGGGGTGCGTCTCCTGACTGGTCAGAAGACAGGACACCCTGGGAGAAGCTGAGGTCTCTGGAATAACACGCGTTGGTTTAAGGACTGGAGGCAAAGTGCGGCCTGGGCCTGACCGTGTCTCCAGCTCTCTGCGGCCACAGCACGTTTTAACCAGCTGGTCACAGGGAGTGCTGGGCCCAGGGTCACTGAGCTGACCTCAGCGGAGGGTGCTGGGCTTCAGCACGGAATTAATCCCACGTCCCGATGTGTTGGTTGCTGTGAAATTGCAGCAACCTCTCACTGCTGCGGCCGCTCCGGGCGGAGGTTGGATCCCAGAGACTCTCCTGCAGCCCTTGCCTCACAGACAGGAAAGTGGGGCACGAGGGACCTCCCGGGCAGGAGGGACCGGCCCCGGCCCGGCTGTGGCGAGCGGACGCTGACACCCACTGGGCTGCACAGGGATTGGGGTCTGATTCCCAGCAGCTCTGGGGCTTGGGTACCTGCTGCCGCCCCTGCAGCCCCGTGGGTGCACGTGGTCAGGGCGGAGGGCGCAGCTCACTGGAAGAACTCAGGGTCCAGAGAGGGAAACAGACAAGCAGACAGGGCAGTGGGGAACCTCTAGAGAGCAAACAGGACTCCAGCTGTTTGCTCATATCCTGAGTCGGCCACTTGTTAGCTGAGTGATTTCAGGCCAGAATGTATCCCCTCCGAGCCTCCTCCGGTCCTCTGGTCATCTTCGAGGTGGATGTAGTGACGTAATCTGTCCAGGTTTCCCGAGGAATGAAAAAGACGGAAGGACCTAGACGTGACCAGTACGTATGAGACCCTTCGTAACCAGTGAGACGCAGATACAGTAAAGCTAACATAGACTGTGGACCGCCCAGGGCAGGTGGCTCGTGGGAAGACTGGCTGGCCTTCGCAGCTCCAGACCTGGGCTAGTCCTGGGTGTCCCCGAGGGAGCCCCAGTCTCCTCCTGGTCCCCTGGGGCATGCCGCTCCGGGGAAAGGGAGAGGATACACCCGAGGGTGTCCTGGGCGCTGCACCCACGCTGGCGGGGGACACCGTGTAGGCTGGATAACTCTGCACGTGGAGAGGCCTGTCACTGACAGCTGTCTTCCTGTCCTCCAGGTCATCGGACTTCGGGACATCCTACACCAAGCTTACCCTTCAGCCTGGCGTCACTACCGTCATCGACAACTTCTACATCTGCCCGACCAACAAGAGAAAGGTAGGCTCTGCGGCGGGAGCCGCTGCTGCCTCTCTCCTCCAGGATCCTGACGGCGGGGCGGTGTGTTTACCTCCCAGCTCTCTGCGTCACCCTTCCCGCTCTCTGCGTCACCCTTCCCGCTTCCGCCTTAATCCATTTGGATGAATTAAGTTTTAGAGCAGCAGCTGGGCCTTGGGAGAAAGGTTGTCGTGGTGCGTTTGTTTTCCCCTGCCCTGGGCCAGCATCCATCCAGCTAAAGCGGGGTAGGGGCAGGGGTGGCCACTCTGGAGGGGAGAAAGAATATCTCTTTTTGGCTTGGCGTCCTTGGAAAGCAGTGAAGAGCAGTCCCGATCTCCTGCAGGGTTTTTTATTTGATTTGGGTTTGATTTGGCTTTGGTGTCTCATCTGAGCTTTGCTTTCTGTTTTCTTGGTCTGAGCGTGTCTTCTGACTCTGCTTTCCGCCTGACTGTGGATCAGGGACCTTTGCCATTTCCAGGCTACGGCCACCTCCACCAGGTTCCGTGAGAAGACCCTTCTGCAAAGCCATGGTTTCCTCCTAGCCACCTGGGGACCCCAGACTGAGGTCAGAGGAAGCACCCAGGGCAGAGCCATCCTGCGCACTTGGCTCCACGCAGGGAAGTAGATCGTTGTCACAGAGAGGAGCTTGGACAGATCAGGTTCCTCCTGGGAGATGGGACGTAACCCCCGAGAACCGTGACACTGGGGATTAGAACCCAGAGCCCGGCCCTTGCTTACGAGCCCAGCCCACGGGCACCGATAGACGCTCTGACGCAACGTAGAGCCTGGAAAACCTCTGTAGACCGAGGAGCATCCTGGGAAGAGAGTCGTCATTGCCAGACGGCTGGATGCGGAGGGCACTGGAGGGTTTGCTGGTCACGCTGACGGCAGATTATTGGGCTCAGAGGAGTCGGTGTGTGTGTGAACTTGGCAGGTTCTGCAGGGACCGAGGCCCCTTCGTAGCGTTTACGGAACGTGAGGACTGATGTGCGTTGCCATTCACTGGGGGCTGTCCAGGGAATCTTGGTGGCACTTGTTAATGAGATGTCAGCTTTCTAAAGCAGGTCTCCCCCCTCCGCCGACCCCCTTCCTTGACTTTTACTGCTGTAAAAGCTTCCCGATGGACAGAATTGGAATGCAGAGGTGGGGAGGGCTGCTGGAGAGGGGGGAGCTTCGCAGGGACGCCGGTGCCGGCCCGGAGGGGACTCGGGACTGAACGGAGAGAGGCAGGGGTTCGGTTTTGCCCGTGCCCGGGTCTCGCTGGGCCCTGCTCGGGGTCTTCACATGCACGATCTCACCCAGTCCCACAGGGGCCGAGGAAGGAGGTGTGATTATCCCATTTTCCAGGGCAGAAAACTGAGGCACAGGAAGGTGAGACTTAGCACTTAATCACACGGCTGGTGGTGGGAGGCCTGGATTTGACCCCCGCCTCATGTGGGTCCGGAGCTGAGGGGTTTTCTTGTGCAGGAGTGAGAGCAAGTACGGGGGAATGACCCCCCAACTACCGCCCCACCCCGACCCCCCACAGCTCAGCCCGCGTGCTCCCCGAGCCGTCCTCGTCCGGTGTCTGGTCGGCCCCAGCCCGGCTGGTGAGGAGTCAGAGCTGGAATGCAGCCCCCGCTCTGCTGTGAGCTCAGCGCTTTTCCTGCGTGCCGGCCCCGCCCTCTGAGCCACAGGCTTCTCTCGGGGTGGGGGGGGGGGGGCGGGTCAGCAGGGGAAATGCCCGGGCACACCCTAGCCCAGGCCTGGGTGCAGCAGCATGTGCATGGCACAGAGACCTTCGTTGGCCAGGAGAGGACAGACATCCTGCTTCCCTGCCCGCTGTCACCTCTCTCCCCGGGGCCACTGTGATTTGGATGCGAGACAAGGGAGGGCTGCCGCGGGCTGGTGCCGACCCAAGCCAGGGGCCCCCCCCGTCACCCCCGAACTCCAGCCAGCAGTGGACACGGGGGGGTCACGCCACCCATCTCCTGCACGTCCTCCAATTTCTGTCTGTCTAGCCAGCCCGGTCCTGGAAGCTTCCTCCAAGCCGACCCTGCTGTCCCTCACCAGCCGGGAGGACCCACAGGTGCCCACATGTGACGGTGGCTCCAGGGCCGGCCCCAAAGGCCATGTCCTCCTTTGGGAACTAGAAAGGCAGAGGCAACAGTGGCAGTCAGAGAACGGGGAGCCTCTGAGGCGTGAGGTCAGGGGTGGCTGCCAGGCTGCCAGCAGGGAGGCCAGACAGACCCCGGTCCTGCGCGAAGCAGCCGCCGCTGAGCCTGTGTCCTGCTGTAAAGGGGGTGGCTGCGGGTTAATGAGGTGATGGGCAGGGGCTCAGCCAAGGGGCTTCTAGGTCACGTGGGGCATCCGGGCAGGCAAAGGGCACCAGGAGTGAAGCATCAGTTTTGGTTGCCCGGGGGCTCTGACTGGGGTGCTCAGCAGAAGCTCCTCTGCCGGCCGCATCGGGTTGGGGTGCAGGCAGGGAGACGTGCGCACCTTTACAGAAAGATAGGACACCGATCGGCGATGCCTGGGAGAGGTTATTTGATAATTCGGACATTCAGCCTGGAAATATCGCTGGGGATAGAGGCCGGGTCCGGTCGGCCCCTGTGCCCAGCACAAGCACTCAGCCCGTGTTAAAGGATGAATGCATGCATGAACGAATGAATGAACGCGTGAGTGCCGCAGGCAGCAGCCGGTCCCGCTGAATGGACGCTATTGCCGCGTCGCCCACCTGATCCGCAGACTCCCCCTGCGCCTGGAGGGGGCCTGTAGGCGTGCAGCCCGAGGCTCCTTCCTGCGGTTGCGTGGGGCACCCTGCATTTGTAGGGTGGTCTGGGGGACAGCACCCCGGCTGGGGAGCCCTGTCCTCAGTCCAGATCTGCCATGACCCTCCAGTGAGGGGACATCAGGGAGGTCCCAAGGTGTCTCATCTCTTAACGGGGGCAGTGATGGAGGGGAGACTGACAGGTGAATGCTGAAAGAACCTCACTCATTACTGCCACTTAAGATATCCGCTGAATCACGGCTCCCAGATGTGGCCCCTTTCCAACCTCTGGCACCTGTGAATGTCACCTTACGTTTTAAATGCACGTAGGAGCAGAAAAGCCACAGTCCCTGTCGCAGAAAAAGCTGATGTGAGACCATGTCAAGTAAAGAACCGGAAGCCACGGGGGCTGGTGAAGGTAGAGGGGAGATGTGGGGGCCACGGGCTGGTCTTCCAACCTCTGAAGGGCGGTCCTAGGGATCAGGAAGCAGTCCAGGCAGACTGCTTGGTGGAGACTGGATTTTACTCAGGTCCATCTCCTCAATGGTGCACAGCCCATAGCGCTCAGCCAACACTCAGGAAATACGGGCGCAATGGGCTGGACTGGAGCTGGGGTGGGACCCCTTCAGGGAAAGAGATTTCCATTTAATAAAAGGAAAAATTTCCCCTTGTCATTGCATTCATTTATTCGCTCGTCTGTAGCTTCTCAATTCCTAAGCCACCCCCTGGCGATCATTCTCAGTATGCCAGGCCCTAGGCCAGAACCAGATGTCAATCATAGTCATTCATCTGTGCGGAGGTGGGGCGTGACTTGGGGGTTTACATCATCACCTGCATTGCCCAGATGAGAAAACAGAGGCTCGGGGGAAGCTGGGAGAATAGTCCAGGTCACCCAGCTGGTAGGTAGCAAAGCTGTCACCAATGCATTAAACATATGGTGTCTCTGTACTTGGCATTGAGCAAGGATTTAAATCCAGTTCTGCCAGATGCCAGAGAACCCTCTGTCATACCTTTGAGCTCACCAGGCACCCTGCAGCAAAGTTCCAGGGAGCGGGTGGGGTTCCCCATGTCTGTGCAAGCCCAGCTCAGCCTGCTGTGGCTGGACAGGGCTCGATCTGACCACAGCTGAGCTGTGTGACTCAGGGCAGATCCTGTTTCTTCTCCAGGCCTCAGTGTCCCCCCTATAAGATCAAGAGGTTGAACTGAGGGTTCTCCAAAGCCCCTTCCAGCTCCAGCATTCTGGACTCTCCTGGTCTCCTCCCAGGGGAAGAGCAGCAGCTGGGGAATGAGATGCACGTGAGCAGAGCCCAGGCTCTGCTCTGTTTACCACGTGTCTTGGCTTCTCCTCCGCAAGAGGGCAGGTTTCACCAGATGTCCAAGCTCTGTCTCAACTCCGACCCCCATCCATTCAGCAGATGTGGGTCAAGGTCCTACTGTGTGCCAGGCTGCATGCTTGGTGCTGGAGGGTGAGAAACCTCCGTCCAATCTTGTAAATATCAGTTGCACATTAAGCACCTACTATGTGCTGGGGTCCTTTGCTGGGCGCTGGGATGTGACGGTGAACTGGACAAGCAACTTGATCCTTCTTCAACCTTTGAGGCTCTGGTGGAGCCCTGGGAAACCGAACCTCTCCTGCTGCATTTTTGTGGGAGGAATAAGAAAAGGGGCCAAAGTCGGCCTCTAGCAGGACAGGTTTACCCCAGAGTGAGTGTGATCTGGGCAAAGATGGGGTTCTTTATTTGCAGGGGCGCCTGCTTGAGCGTGAGTGGAGGGTCTACCTCTCCAGTTATCGGTAATGGTTTTGCAGGAAGATGTGAATGCTATTAGGAGTCCATTTAACAACAATTACAGGCTAAGCAGTACTTTATAGCTTCTTAAGAGACCACTTTGCAACCTGTATTACAAAATGAATTCCCTTTTATTTTTGTCTTGACTGTAGTATAATTAGAGCTCCCGCCTTGATGCCCATGGGTGAGGCATTTTACCATTGCCATGGCATGCCCTGAGACCCTGGGGGCCCTGAGGATCCCTCAGCATCCCCCGTATGCCTCCCGTGCTGAGTACCCGATTTGGCTTTGGACTAGCAGCACATTTCTGACTCGGCACGAGAACCCCATGGCACGGGGAGAGGGTGTGAAGGCACAGCCCGGGGGAGCTGGCCACGGCATGGAATTGCTTTCAGGTGTCATGTGAATTTTCACTTTACTTCATGATATATCAGTGTTGGTTTGAATGCTAAAATCACACACACACACACACACACACACACACACACTTTCAACAAAAAGTCTTTGTTAACCTGATGACCCAGGAGAATGCTCTTGTTTTAAGCCTCAGCACCCCTGGCCCAGCCACCAGCGTGGACTGGACCCTCTTGGATGCATGACTCCTAATCTGAGAAGCACAGGGTCAGGACAAGATCTCCATCAATTCATCTATTCATTCATTCTGTTCACTCACCTGAGACGTTTTGAGAAACTGCCACATGCCGAGCACTCAGGATCGAGGAATGAATCCGACCAAAATCTTGCCTTTGAGAAACTCAGTGTCGCAGAGAGCAAACCGTGGCTGCGAAGAGGCGGCACTGGTCGTGATGAGGAACAGCCCGAGTTCCAAAGGCTCTTTATGTATCAGGCTGTGTTTTAGGAGCGTTATGTACGTTATCTCTGATCCTTGCAACCCCTGGCAAAGGCAGGACTCGTGCGCCATCTCACAGGAGAAGGGACCGAGGCCAGACAGGTCCCGGAGCTTCTCCGAGGCCACACGCCAGTGGACAGCCAAGTCCGGGTTTGCACCCTGCCCAGGTGGCCCTACTGTCACTGTCCTTCCCACTGCCAGGTCCACCTTTGAGCAGCTCTGTTCCCACACCTAACAGCCTGTCCCCAGGGTCACCGAGGCCGCCCCCTCCAGGCCGCGGGAAGCCTAAGGGAGAGAGCGCAGGCCTGGGAGCCGAGTTCAAATCCCAGCGCAGCAGTTTAACCAAGCTCTCTGGACCTCAGAGCTCTCCCTGGGGAGACGGGTGGTGCTGCCTCCCACCCCTGCTGCCCCACTGGTGCAAGGTGTGTCCTGCAGCTGAGGTGAGGCCGGGGCTTGTGAATTATTCTACAGCCCGTGGCATGTCTGCTTCCGTGGGACTCTCAGTGTGTGAAAACATGAAAGTGAGCACTTCCTTCCACTCTCTGTCTCTGGATGTCTTTTCTGTTCCAGGTGTAGAACAGGTCCTAGGCACTCTCTGTCTCTCCATCTCTGCCTCTGTCTCTCTCTCCTCTACTCAGTTCCCCTGCCTTTTATCCCAAACCTGGTTTCCGACCCTGAGCCCCCTCACTGGTATAGAGGCCCCTCCAGGCCCTCCCTGCTGTGGAGGCCCTGCCCCTTCCTGGTATGGAGGCCCCACCCCTTCCTTACCTGGCAGCCCCTCCCCTCCAGTGTGGAGACCCCACTCCCTCCCTGCTGTGGAAGCCCCACCCCCTCCCTGGTATAGAGACCCCTCCCCTCTACTGTGGAGGCCCTGCCCCTTCCCTGGTATAGACGCCCCACCCCTTCCTGGTATGGAGGCCCCGCCCCTTACCTGGCAGCCCCTCCCCTTCAGTGTGGAGGCCTCACCGCCTCCCTGCTGTGGAAGCCCTGCCCTTCCCTGGTATAGAGGCCCCGCCCCTTTGTATTATGGAGGCACCTTCCCTTCCCTGCTGTGGAGGCCCCTCCTCTCTAGTGCAGAGACCCCACCCTGCTGTGGAGGCCCCACCCCTTTCTGGGTGGAGTCCCGCCCCCTCTTCCCTGGCAGCTGACCTCTTGGATCAGTCCCTGTCTTGTTTCCTGTTTTGGCCCCAGCGGTGCATGGTGGTGGTCGGCCCTCGGGAGGGAGCCGAGGTTAGCTCCGTCCCATGGACATGGCCACCTGCAGACCCTCTTGTTGCTCAGAGGACTGCTAGGTGGGGCGATCTCTGTCTGTTCCCCTCACATGGAGAGCAGCAGCCCCTGGCACACTTGCTGCCCGCTGTGTCCTGCAGGATCCCCAGACCCTGTTTCCAGGAGCTTGGAAGCCCAGGATCTGCTTGTGTGTTTAAAAAGTGTTCCAAGCAGCAAGGACTTCGTTTTGTTTGTTTCTCCTCTCATTGAGATGCTTGTGCGACTGTGTTATATTTTGCTTTGAAATCTTCTTCCCGAGTGTTGGTCAGCATTTCCCTGTTCCGGCCCAAGCATATGACCCAGAACATGCCATGAGGAAGGGACCGAGGCCCAGAGTGGCGGGAACCCGGCTTTGAGGGGTTCGCATCCTGGTGTCTCCCTCTCCTGGTTCTCTGAGGTGTAATCTGGGAATTAAATGAGATGGTGCACGATGTCCCACAGCACCTGGCCCCCGTGTCGAAGATGCAGTGTCTGTGTTGTACAGCATCCGGGGGCCAGTGCCCCCACCTCTGAGCCAGGCCAGTGCATGGGCCTGCAGGCACAGTGCCTGGCACACAGCGGGGACTCTGAGAGGACCAACCTCGCCACTGTGCACCTTTCCCAGGACCATCAGGCCTGAGCCTGGACCCCTACTCTGTCCTCCCGTCGCCCTGGGAGGACCCGCCTTCTCCCTGTTGTCAGAAAATGGGCTTGAGATGCACATTGAAATTAAGGCAGCAAGCTCAGGGGTGTCCATATCTGATCTGGGCTGCTGCAGAGCTGGCCACATCTGTATCTGTGGCTTTCCATGGCACAGGGACATGGGCACCCTGGTTTGGTGCCCTCACATGCAGTGCTTATGCTCAGGACGCCTCGCCAGACCCTGGGACCTGGGCCTGGACCGGGGCTGCCACCTGAATGTGAAACACCTCGGGGAGACGCCAGATGCACCCTCTAGCTGTGTGCTCCATTGACGTGAGGAGAGGCTGGGCACCCACAGCATTAGTCCTCTGGGATGGGAGGTGGGCAGGTCTTGTTGATTTTTGTTTCTGCTGTAGATTTTTGCCTGCCAGGGAGTATTCATGGCACCCTGTGCTCCTGCATGCTTGCAAATTGAAGTCATGCCTGGGTGACGCTCTCCAGACAGGATGCACGCAGGCTGTTGGTGGGGGGGGACCCAGGCCTCCCTGGGAGCCCTGAGTGGGCTGTTCTCAAGGACGAGGCTGGAAGGGTCCATGGATGAGATCAGATGTGCTGGTTTGCTTATCTTTTAAGAAAGTTCTTTTGTTGTGGTGGGGAGACTGGCGTGGACTGAAGGAGGGTCCACTCTTCACCCACCAACACATCCACCCAGCCACCCACCCACCTACCCATCCATCCACCCATCCATCCATCCATCCATCCATCCATCCACCCTTCCATCCACCCACCCACCCATCCATCTACCCTTCCATCCATCCATCCATCGACCCGTCCATGCACCCACCCATCCGTCCATCCATCCACCCACCCACCCACCCATCCACCCACCCATCTACCCATCCACCCATCCATCCACCATCTAGCCATCCATCTACGAGGCTGGGCCGGAGGACCCCTGACAGTGCGCGTGGGCGGCCGGGGCCCTGTCCCTCACGGAAGAGGCGCCCACGGGCGTCGGCTGACCTGGCCGCAGTCTGAGGGCCCATAGCTGGAGGGAGCGCTGTCCCCCTCTGAGACGTCCCACTGGTCACAGGCCCAGAAGGCCTCGAGTGACACGTCCTTACACACTTTGCATGTCAGGGTGCCTGGTGCTCTGTGGAGGCTCAGGAAAGGTTTCTGAGCTGTACCTTGAGTGGGGGGTGGGGTGGCCGCTGGGGCCCAGAGAGCCCTTCGCAGCGCGTGTCACTGCGTGTGAGGTGTCGGTGTGAGGCTGGCCGGACCGGACGGTCCCTGGGCACCTGTCGTGCCCTGACGTCCCATGAACCCAGTCTCACTCAGGAACACAGGCGCCTGCTGGTCTCACGAGTCCTGACCCGTGAGTCTTCACAGCCTGTCCCTTTCCCTCGGCCCAGGAGACCCTGAGTCTGTCTCTGACAGAGGAGAAGGAAGTGGCAGCACGCAGGCTGGAACAGGAGAAGGAGCTGGCGGCAAAAAGTGCAGCCAAGAGGGAGGCTCTGAAGGAGGAAATTCAGAGCCTGAAGCACGCGCGGGATGAGAGTCTCCTTCAGCTGGAACATGAGATGCGGCAGGTGATGGGCGGACGACGAGGCAGTGGGGAGTTCTCCTGTCTGCTCACAGTGCCTTCTCCGACCCAGCAAGAGGGCTGTGTGGGGCAACCTTTCCCCACCACTGTTACTGCAGCTTTGATCTTCCACAGCAGTCCTGGTGGACAGACATCCACCCATCCACCCATCCACCCATCCATATCCATCCATCCATCCATCCACCAGTCCAACCATTTGTTCACCCATCCACCCATCCACCCATCTACCCATCCATATCCATCCATCCATCCATCCACCAGTCCAACCATTTGTTCATCCATCCACCTATCCACCCACCCACCCATCCACCCATCCACCCACCCACCCATCCACCCATCCATCCACCCACCCACCCACCCACCCATCCATCCACTCATTCAGCCATCTGATGGGCATCTGTGTGGCTCCAACACCTGTCCAGGGGGCCAGGTGAGCAATGATGAGGCTGATCCTGGGTGGGCAGGTTCATGGGGAGGGCAAGGACACGGTCAGGAGACATGTTGTGATTAGATGGTGCCCCCAGTCTTCTGTTATGAGCAGTGGGTGAACAGGGGTGCTGTTTCCTGATACGGGGGGGCCCTGGAGAGGCGGTAGACCTTAGGGGGAGCACGAAGAACCCAGGATGGGACACACTTTGTCCACTGGCCTGCAGCATCCAGAGGTGATGCCCAGGAGGCCGTCAGGGTGGCCAGGCCAGAGCAGGAGACGAGTCAGGACTGGCAGCACAGAAGAGCCGTGTGCGCTCTCTGCTGTTCTAATTCCGTGGGGTGGGCTCTCAGGGCGCTCCCCTCAGCCTGGACAGGCCTCTTTCCTGTTCCGGAGCTCTCTGGTCAGCCTCGGCACACAGGACCAGGCAGATGGACGAGGCAGATGGGGTGGAGTCTGATGCCCAGCACCCCCAGCTCTCTGAGGGTAAAGCCAGGACTCCCGACCCCGCCCGCACGGTCCCTAGGTGTCACCCCCTCCCCCGATCGGCGCTCAGGGCGTGGCCACATGCCCTGAGATCCGTTACCAGGGGTGGGAGCCCCTGCCCGGTGGGGAGAAAAGCCCGATTGCGGGGGCCTGCGGGGGCCTGCGGGGGCTGGGAAGTAGACCTAGTGCTACACGGGCCTTTGCTCCCAGTCAGTGACGTGCTCCATTTCCCCCGAGCGCCGAGTGTCCTCTCCTGTCCGTGAGAAAAATGGCTCCGCTGGGCCTGTCGGTATACAGAGCTTCTGTCTCAGAAATGGAGCGAAACCCTCGAAACTTCAGCTAATGTGTGGAAAATGATGCCCTCTTAAAGCCAGTAGGTTGTTGCAGGAGAGAGGAGAGAGAGGGAAAAAGCCTTACTTCTCAGAAAATACGTCTCCTGGGCTCTGGCCTCTGGAACTCATAAACAGAGAGGGAAAGAGACTCTGGATTTACTCTGTCTTCTGCAGATGGTGCAGGTTCTGAAACCCCAGAGACCGCAACCACAAAATCAAGTGAATGTAAAAAGGCCATCCCGGGGGCGTCTCGGGGCCACCCACCTGTGTGTCAGGGACTTGATCCTCTTTCGCGGGATCCCAGGGAGCCCCTGATGCACGCCTCCTGTGCTCTGCTCGGCGCGCTGGGTGTGCACGCGTCCGTCCGTCCGGGCCGGGTGGAGTGAGAGGGCGAGAGGCCGGGCTGGGGCTGGGGAGGCGAGAGCCACGCGGAGTCACCCGGCACCCCAAGGCAGTGACTGCGGCTGACGTGTTAGAGGTGAGACAACAGAGGCTCACGGAGCGAGGCAGGTGGGCGGTGAGAGGGACGTGGACACGTGTCTCGGGGCCCCACGTCACAGGAGTCCACTCTTCCGTCGCTGCAGGCCCTGGGAGGCCCTGGAGTTTGCCAGACCTGCTGCCCTCACTTGACCCATAACTTGAAGCCTTTGGCTGGCTGTGTCTTCAGGGCAAACCAGGGTGTGTGTCCTCGGCCCAGAACCACCTTGGCTGCATCACAGAGACCGGGGAGGTGGGTGATCACCATCCCGGGGAGCTCAGACACTGTGAGGGGCTTGGGCTTGGTCTCCGGGTCGGCCGACAGCGCGTGCACACTGAGCCCAGTCCCCTCCTCCCCCTCAGTCCCGCTCTTTTTCCCCCGCCCCGGATGGCTGGGCGTGAGCTGCTCGCTCAGCTGCGTCGCCGGCCTGCCCAGAGGGGGACCCCGGGATGGGAAAGCTCTTTCCTCCTCACCTGTAGTGTGGACCCCCCTCCTGGCCCATCGTGGCCCCGTCTCTATATTGGACGTGGCCTCCATCGCGGTGACAGAAGCCCTGGCTGGCTCAATACGAGGTACATAATGGATGGATGGTGCTGTCCTCTGGATGGGAGAGCAGGTGATGGGTTTATTTCCCTCGTGCCTGAGGGCCGCCAGGGGAACCCACGAACACTGAAGGTCAGCGGCTGTGTCCTGTGCAGCCGGTGTGGGAAGGGGTGCTGCCTCCGGGCTGAGGACACTGACACAAGCTTCCCGAAGAGCGCAGACCCCATCCTAGTTTCCCACGGTATCCCTGCTCAGCATCCCCGTTAAGTGAGAGCGGGGCTTGAGAAAACTGCTTCCGATCAGCTGTTGGCTGCAGCCCGAATTTCACCCCTCTTCCCTTCAAAGACAAGTGCTCAGAAAAGAGTGGCAGATGATGTGTTTGTCCTTGTGCAGCGGAGGCTCTTAGGAAACTTGAAGGACCATGGCCTGGTAAAAACGACTTAAAATTGAAAGTGATTTCCTCAATGGGGGAAGCCCCGTCAGTCACCGCGAGGAGGCCCGTGATAGGTTAAGAGCACCTCCAGCTTCTGGCATCGTTTTTTTCTTTTGTTGGCACCAGCCCCTTTGTTGAATTCTTCTCCCCACGGCTCCACCCCGAGGCTGCAAAATCAACTCCTATCCTGACGTGTAAGCTGGTCTCCTCCAGGCCTTTATCCACAGATGGTGCCACATCCCCGAGGGCACACGGGCGGAACCGCAAGCGTGGTCCTCTGCGCTGCCAAGTCCCTCACCCTCCACACCCCACCCACTGTGGACTCCGGCCAGTGCCCTGGGCCTCTCTCCGTGTCCTCTGCCACCCCCGCCCTGGCTACCCTTCCTCTGACCTGGCTTATCCCAGTGACTTCCCACCATCACCCCAGTCCCCCCTAACCTGCATCCCTCAGCTTGCAGAGCTCAGCTCTGCCTGGGCTGCCTGGCCTTCGGTCGTTCTTCGTGTGAAGCCCAAACTGCCCGCCTCCCCAGCCCACAGGCCCGTGCCCGCTGACCAGCTGGCCATCAGAAGTGGTGCCCCCTTCCAGCTCAGGCCCTTCCCCATGTGCCTCCAGTTCAGGGTACACCCTCCCCGGGCCACACGTCCCCTAAGGCAGTTAGGACAGACGACACCTCTCCATCCCCTTGCTAGGGCCAAATAATGACCCCCAAAGATGTCCACATCCGAATCCTCAGAACCGGTGAATATGTTACCTCTCATGGCAAAGAGGACTGTGCAGATGTGATTAAGCTGAGAATCTTGAGATGGGGAGATTATCCTGGATGATCCCCTGGGCCCACCGCTGTCACAATAATCCTTGTAAGAGGAGGCAGGGGAATCAGGGAAGGAGATGTGACACTGGAAGCAGAAGGTCACAGGGTGGTATAGGGGGAGTCGGGGAGAGAAGGGAGTGGGGAGACTGGAAGGTGCTGCGCTGCTGGCTTTAAAGACGGGAGAGAGGGCTTCCCTGGTGGCGCAGTGGTTGAGAGTCCGCCTGCCAGTGCAGGGGACGCGGGTTCGCGCCCCGGTCCGGGAAGATCCCACATGCCGCGGAGCGGCTGGGCCCGTGAGCCATGGCCGCTGAGCCTGCGCGTCCGGAGCCTGTGCCCTGCGCGCCCGGAGCCTGTGTGTGCTCTGCAACGGGAGAGGCCACAGCAGGGAGAGGCCCGCACTCTGCACACACACACACACACACACACACACAAAAGACTGGAGAGGCCACGACCAAGGAATGCGGGCAGCTCTAGGAGGTGGGAAAGGCTGGAAGTGGACTCTCCCCGGGAGCCTTCAGAAAGGAAGCAGCCCTGCCCGCACCTGGGCTTCAGCCCAGCGACACTGATCTGGGACTCAGACCTGGAGAGCTGTAAGACGATACGCCTGTGTTATTTTAGCCCTGAAGCTGGAGTAACTTACCACAGCAACCGTAAGAAACTCAGGCACTGCCCAGAGTCCCAGGGTCCCCAGGCTGCCAGGGACCTGAGAATACCGCGGTGTCTGAGCCCGTGGAGAGCCAGGCACCGTCGGGTTCCACCGGGGTCCAGGTCGTCCTACACCCTTTTGGTGTCATGCCATCTGGGGCGAGGGCTGAAGGGCTTCTCCTCGGAATGGAAGGAGCTTTGTAATGTGAGGGCCCGGACGGAAAACAGTGGGCAGGCGTGTGCCCGTGGATGACACTGGTGGGCGTGGTGATGCTGGCTCGTGGGGGGAGGGGGTTGACGGCAGCCCCGGCGAGAGGAGGGTGCGGCTCCTCTCCATCCCAGCAGTGGAGACGCAGGTCCTGGATCTAGGGAGAACTGGGACTTGGGCATATTTCCTGAGCCCCTCTGAGCCTCGCTGGTAAAATGGGTTTCCTCATCACAGGGTTTCTGTAAAGGTTGAACGGGGTGCTTTCCGGGGTCCTGGGCCCGGGGTGGGGCACCGAGCCATTGCCGTTCCGCGAGCAGCGCTGATGGCATGGATCATTATCCCCTGAAGCCACACAGCAACTGAGCCACAGGTGTCCTCCGCCTACAGGTGAGCAGCCTGCAGCTCAGAGGGAAGAAGTAATTCTTTGGGGTCAGGGCAGCGTGGGAGGTGTGGAGGAGCTGGGCCCCCATCTGGGCGGGGGTTCTTACTGTGCCCTCCCTGCCACCCAGGCTCTGTCGGGGGTACAGGGCAAATCGATGGTGAGGCAGAGGGAAGCCCAGGGAGAGTGCTTTGTGTGCCTATTTTCAGTATGTGTCTGTCACCCAGCTTTGGCAGCTGCATTCTATAATTCACAAAGGTACTGATCATACCTCTCCTCTCCTCATGTACAAATACCCCGGTGTCCGGGAATTTGGCAAGTTGTGTGGTTTATCCGGTGGCTGCCCACACTAGGAGAAATTGTCAGACACGAGGGAAAATATAAATCAAGGGAACAAAGTGTCTCAGGTCCGTACATGGATTTGATTAGTGAGGAGGCCGGGACGAGCCACTTCACCTCTCTCTGAACTAGACGTTGGTTGGAAATAGATATATCACCACCTACCTGTGTCATTCTCTGCAGTCTTTATGGGAAGGACTTGGGGCCGAGTTAGCGCAGCGGGAAGGAGGCCTGATCGGTCAGTGGTGTCGGGCTTGGGTGCCGAAGGGATAGAGTGGCAGCGCCCATGTCACATAGCAGCTGTCTGCGCGTGACCTTTGTGGGGCCTTCTATTTCTGGTGTTTTCTGTTCTACTTGTCTTCCTTTGACAGACCAGCCACCAAATAAATACCACCCCCATGCTGACTCATTTGATTGCAAGTAATATGAAGTCACTCAAACAAGAAGAGTAATACATTGGCTTATGTAACTGTGAAGACCAGGGGTAGGGCTTCCTTCAGGCACAGCTTGATCCAGGGCCTCTAACGGTGACAGACATCAGGAATCAGTCTGTCTCGCCCCACCTCTCGGCTGTGCTCTCCTGAGCTTAGGCTTCAGTTTCAGGCACTATTGGGTTGTTTGGTGGAAAAGATGACCTCTGGCAGCCCCAGGCACCTGTGATCCTTGGCACCATGATCTTAGAAGGAGCAGGGGTCCTTTCCCAGTAGTTTCAGCACAGATCCCAAGGAAGACTCCCATTGGCTGGGCTGGGATCATGTGACCTGTTCCTGAAGTGGTGGGTGTGGCCAGAGGGAGCTGGTGCTCTGATTGGCCAGGTCTGGTCATGTGTTCTCTGGGGGGCAGGGTCAGCCCACCCAAGTGGAATATAGTGAAGGGAAGATGGGTCCCCAAGCCAGGCAAGCAAGGTTTTGTAAACAAGAGCAGGTGGAAGAAAGAACAGCCCATGTGCCCACGTCAACCAGCGTTTACTGACATTGCTTCTGTTGAGTTTCTTCTAACTATACTGTTAAAAAAAAAAATCATTCCTTATTTGAGGAATTTTTCTTTCAAATCTCAAACTCCCTCTTCTTGCCTCTTTCAACTCAGCAGTAAGTGTATATTTTTAGCTTGAAAGAAAGATCTCACAGCCAGCCTTTTCAGCCAACTTGCTTTCCCGTGGAGGTGCTCTGCCTTCACAGTGTTCCAGATGTGGACCCCAGTGGGGGTGGGGTGGGCTTTGTGTGAGGAGCTGGGGGGGTTCCCCATGCCAGCAGGCCCTGAACCCAGGCCAGGACCTGGGGCGCTGATAATCTACCTGTCACTGGTCACTTCCCCTGCTCTTACTGGGGTGGGGTGAACTTGGGCAGCCACTGGCCTCTCGAGACCCTGTGTCCTCAATGTGACATGATGTGCTCTGCACAGGAAAGAAAAAATATGTCAAAGCTTATGAAGGGCCCAGCACCCGCCTGGGCGTGTAGTAGGTGCTCAATTAACGCCTGTTCCCTCCCATGAGCACCCACAGCCCACTGTATGCACAAGGCTCGTTGTCAGGGTCCATCTCATCCATTCTCTCCAGACCAGTGGAGGCTCCTCCTGGTCCAGCACCACGTCTTATCCAACTTTACTGCCCAGGCCCGTTCAGGACGACCACATCATGGGCCCCTGGGAACTGACTAGCATGTACCACATCAGCTCCCAGCGCTGGGGGCATGGGGACAGGGGGATGGGATCAGGAGATGGAGGGGGCCTAGCGTTTGTTCCCAAAGACTGGAATGAATCCAACATAGCTCAAACACAAATCTGCTGGTGAGCAGGGCTGGGGGAGGGCTGGTGGCGACCGGAGATAGCCACTCCTCTTTTTTTCTTTTTATTCCTCCTGGTCCAGCACCACGTCTTATCCAACTTTACTGCCCAGGCCCGTTCAGGACGACCACATCATGGGCCCCTGGGAACTGACTAGCATGTACCACATCAGCTCCCAGCGCTGGGGGCATGGGGACAGGGGGATGGGATCAGGAGATGGAGTGAGCCCTAGCGTTTGTTCCCAAAGACTGGAATGCATCCAACGTAGCTCAGACACAAATCTGCTGGTGAGCAGGGCTGGGGGAGGGCTGGTGGCGACCGGAGATAGCCACTCCTCTTTTTTTTTTT
>NW_021146546.1:0-25000 GCF_002837175.3 Physeter macrocephalus
AAGTTCTAGAGAAGGGAGTGCCCGCATCGTCTGACATCTCTCTCTGGGATGCTTACTTCATGACCCTTCATCCCCGTGGTGCTAACTCTCCCAGAAGATGTTTATGGGAGGCTGGAGGCTGCAGCGTAGCTGGATGGAATCGGGAATGGCCTGGGCTCTGCTTCACGTGGGTGTCCTGAAGGACTAAGAGAAAACTTTCCCTGACCTGGGGTGTTGGGCAACTGGTCTGCTCCAGGTAACACACTGGGGTGGTGAGCAGCGAGCTGGGGCCAGCCCAGGATCTGGACTCTAAGTGGGGGCCTCTGCTGTGCCACTTACCCAGGCTTGCAAGCTCTGGAGAGCAGGCAGTTTCCCGTGGGCATGTCGGTGCTCAGAGCTGGGCCCATGCCCAGAGAAGGGGCCAGGAGACAGTTGGTGCTGGGTAGGCAGCAGCCCAGGTCCGCAGTGTTGGTTTGTGACCAACACTGAGATGGCATGAAGGCAGCTCTCCTGTCGGCCTGCGGGCACGGCTCCTCCTGGGCCACACTTACCCCCACAAGCCCTGTGGTGCCATTCCCCACCTCTGGGTGCAGAGATGACCCCTTGGCCAATTAGCAGTAGTCCCCTCTCCCTCCTGGGCCCACCCCCCCAGCCCTGTGCAGAGTGGAGCCTCTGGCTTGTGGCTATCGGGAGGCGTTGGAAGCAGCCTGGGGTGGGAAAATGAGGAGGTGTTCTGGGGGCAGCTGGTGCAGAACCCCAGTCTCCACAACCGCAGGTCCTGGGATGGGCAGTTATTTAAAGTCTGATCTCAGGGCCCTCGCTGTAAGGCGGGAACGCCAGCTCCATGTCACAGCGCTGTCTGATGGTTACAAGCGAGACATCGGGAGGCCCCGTGGAGCTGGAAGAAGGATTGGCCTCGGGCCCCTCAGGTTAGGAAGCTCTTGAGACGCGTTCTCAGTTACATTGACGCGTCTGAATCGCAAGGCAGTTTCAGGCCCACGGGACAGTGAAGGCCACGCGCCCCACCCCAGGCAGCCCGAGGTTGACTCGTGTCCCGGGCCTGCGGGCAGTGGGGTGCCTGTCCCTCTGGGCAAGCCCTTCTCTCCGGGACTCTCCTCCTGAGGGGACGGGACAGGTGGGAGGTCCCCTACCTTAGCAAGGCCCTGGGCCCGTAGGACCAGCCTCCACCACGCACATCCCAGAGCTAACTCTGGCCTCTGAGCGTTGAGAGACGGTGGCAGTACGGGCGTCCGCCCCCGCAGGGCCGGGAGGCATGCAGAGCAGTAGGCCCGGGCCCCCGAGCCAGGCGCACCCTGAAGTCGCCTGAGCGAGAATCACCGGGAACCTGGCCCTGCTGGGCAGCTGCCCCAGCTGCTCTCCGGGCCCCTGTCTCCAGCTGCAAACCCCACAGCGCAGAGGCCCTGGGGTGGGCTGAGGATTAAGTGAGGAACAAGGCTGGGCCTGGGCCGAGGGACAGTCAGCGAGGGCCACGAATGTGGACTGTCCTCTGTGGGATGGGCTTAGCTAGCGCGGAGCGGGAGTGGGTTCTGGAGGCGTGGGCCTCTCCCCTGCCCCCGCCTGAAGGTTCCAGCTGAAGGAATCTCCCCAGGCAGGGCTGGAACAAAGTCATCTGTGTCTTTCCTGCAACCCGCAATCGGTTCAACAGAAGTGAGGAAGGCTCCACCCCTAAGGGCCTGAAGGCTCAAATGCATTTAACAACGATGACACGTGGAGTTCGTATGATCCTCACGCATCTCAGGTAGGTGTCACTGTCCCATTTTACGACAAAGAACCTGAACTTCAAAGGGAGGAGGTGGCAGCCCAGGACCCCACAGCTCTACGTGGGACGGAGCCAGCATTCCAGAACCAGGCAGGCCTAGGTCGCTCTGCTTGCTGATAGAGGAATGGATTCTTCTGGGGTGATGTTTTAGATTAAGTTTTGGGTTTTTTTTTTAACCTCATTGTTAAAAATGATACATGCTCCTTATAGGAATTTTCCCCCTTAACTACTACTCCAAAATGGTCACGTGTTCTTAAATTTTACTTTGAACACAACACAGGTAATTTCTTCCTTGACCTCAGTCCTCTGAGGTGACCGTATTTCCAAAGTGGGATATTTTCGGCACTGCGGGCGTTGCATTCACTTCAGGTCGTGGAGTCTGTCCCTCTCTGCTTGCTCGTGCGTTTTTGAACAAGGGAGGTTTATCTGGGCCTGGGTGGGTGGGCGGTAGCGCTCTCAGCACCCTGCCCTGTGCCCGTTAGAGCCCCTGTCAGATGCTGGGCTAGCCCTGCGGGCAGCCTTGGCACACCCCATGTTCAGGGTCCTTGCCCTGCTCTTGGCCTTCATCCTCCCAGGGTCTGGTCAGTGATTATTTAGAGAGAAAGTGAAGAAAACAAAAACCAAAAAACCCTTAACAGCTGACATCAGATTGCTCTTGGTGAAAGGACAGCCTGTGTTAGGGTATGCGGGTTAGGGAGGCTGCCTGGGGCGTGGCGGCCCCAGGTGGCCCAGCCTGGCCAGGGAGGTCTGATGGTGAGTAGAGGGGGGCAATGGCTAAGGAAAGGAGGCTGGAGCCCCGGATGTGTGGAGAGCGAGTTTGCCTTGATCAGTCTGAGCTTCTTTGGGCGGCCCAGTCTTTCCTTGACCCCGGGTCTTGGGCGAATTCTACGGCTTCGCTTTTCCTGTGTACTTTCCCTTTGTAAGGCCCTTTGCTGACGCCAGGAGCGCTCTTTGTCTGATGCTCCAATCCGTGAGTCCCGTCTTCATTGTGACCATTCTTCTAGGGTTGCATTTTTTTTATTTAAAAAGTTGTCCCTTTAAGAAACTTCCAAGGTCTCTGACCGGTTCTTTTTCCTGACTCCCGGTCATCTCACAGGTGCCTATTCCTGTCTTAGGGTTTATTTCAAACCACCCCCACCCCGCCATTGTGTGGCTGAGACGTTAGTTCAGTTCTGATTACTTTGTTAGCCCTGCTTCCCTGGGGGTCAGTTTGGGCCGGTTGAGTGTTGGCCGTCGTGCATGTGGTCGGTGCTGTCCTGGGTGGGTGCTTGGCTGGGCATTATCTTTACATCTGAAGTTCCACCCAAGGCATCTGGCCTGAGAGAGGGGGACTTACCCCCAGTAAGTCCCAGTAAGAGTGGGGGAGGGGAGAGAAGCGCCCCCAAGGCGAGTCTGGACCACACAGGACACGGCTTGAGGGACTCAAGACACCCGTACCTGGACTCCAGAGAGGCTCCAGGCAGCGCGGGGCTCTACGCGCAAACCCTCACGCGGCAGCTCTCCACCGCCGTCTCTCCTCGCTGCCCCACCTTCTTGGCCCCGGCAGATCCGATGCTCACGGCCACTCCCATCCCCATCCTGGACATCAGCCCCCTCGGCCCCGTTCTCCTGCCTGACTGCTCCCTTCTCCGTCCCGAAAGTTCTGCCTCCCAACACTGCCCTCAGCCCCTACGGGGGGCGGTACTGCCGCTGGCCGAAACCCCCACCTCCATGCACCTGGCCGGGGCGGACAGACGTGGCGCGAGGCCCCAGCGCGTCCGACTGCTGGTGTGAGCCCCTTCACAGCCCCACCTCTGGCGAGGTGCTTTTGTCCATCAGCATGGGTCCTCGAGGAACAAGAGACAGGAAGCCCACACCCCCGCCTGGCCTGAAGCGGACACAAGGCACGAGGGAGAGATAAAACTTCGTCATTTAAAACACTGGCATTTTAAGGACTTCCCTGGTGGTGCAGTGGTTAAGAATCCACCGGCCAACGCAGGGGACATGGGTTCGAGCCCTGGTCCGGGAAGATCCCACATGCCGCGGAGCAACTAAGCCCGTGCGCCACAACTACTGAGCCTGCACTCTGGAGCCCGCGAGCCACAACTACTGAAGCCCACGCACCTAGAGCCCGTGCTCCACGACAAGAGATGCCACCGCAATGAGAAGCCCGCGCACCGCAACGAAGAGTAGCCCCCGCTCGTTGCAACTAGAGAAAGCCCGCGCGCAGCAACGAAGACCCAACACAGCCAAAAATAAATAACTAAATAAATTTAAAATAAAATAAAATAGGGCTTCCCTGGTGGCGCAGTGGTCGAGAGTCCGCCTGCCGATGCAGGGGACGCGGGTTCATGCCTCGGTCCGGGAAGATCCCACAGGCCGCGGAGCGGCTGGGCCCGTGAGCCGTGGCCGCTGAGCCTGCGCGTCCGGAGCCTGCGCTCCGCGACGGGAGAGGCCGCAGCAGTGAGAGGCCCGCGTACCGCAAAAAATAATAATAATAAAAAATAAAATAAAATAAAACGTTGGTATTTTAAAGCTGTTTGTTGCCAGAGCACAGACATCGGCCCCAGAATAGGTGTGAGGCTGTATCGGGACATAGGATGCAGGCTGGGGGCTGGCATGGGCCCATCACTGGAAGCTGTGGTATGCAGCCACGAAACATTTGGTAAAACTCAACCGTGACGACCCATGAGGCAAACCATGTCCAAAATAACTCACAGGTCTGGTGGAAGAGGTTGGGAAACCCTGGCAGCCTGTGTTGGTCACAGGATGCGTTTGGCAAGATACCACGAGGAAGAGATAGGCTGAAAAAACATTCCCAGTTTGCAAGCTGGGAGGAAAAGGAATGGAGAAAGGCAGGAATGCAGGGACTCATAGGGTTGAGAGGCCACCTGCTCATCCCAGAGGGCAGATCCGAGTCAGGACAGTGTGGCAAGGACACCACCGAGGTGTGGCTGTCACTCCGGTGCTTGCTTCTGAGCCTTGCAAAGTCGGGCGAGGCCGGGGGGGGGGGTGGCAGGAGAGAAGCACGCGCCTCGGGTGTGGCTGCACGCCCACAGAGGCCACGTCAGGACCTTGGGGGACCACAGTGCTTTTGAGAGTTGCCCTGCCAAAGAACCCAGGAGGCTGGGACTAAAAAGTTTGTGACTAGAGACTTGAAAATGGCCTTGGTGGGGAAGAGGCCGAGGAAGCAATTCAGCCCCCAAAGAGGGCTTGGATAATGCCACGATCAGGCGTGGCCAGTTAGACAGGAGGACGGACCCTTCCCAGGGCAGAGCCAAGGGCCACAGGGAGCCCAGGACTGGGGGAGCCTGGCCCAGGATGCGGTCCCCGGCGGGCCTCTAACACTGCTATGGGGCGGGGGCTGCTGGCCCCCCGTGTTTCTCCCTCCGCAGGGGTGTTGTTGCTGCCGCCCTGTCCTTGTTCCCCGCGGCGGGTGACTGGCCTTCCAGCTCACGAGTGGCTGGGCCGAGTGGAGCCCCACCTGGCCCTGGTGCTGGGACAGGCCCCCGAGACCTTGGGCCGTGACTGGATGAGGCCAGGTCACCTCCTGGCCGGGACAGGGGGGTGCGGTGGAGGGGTTGGATCTCGAGTGCAGGAAGCAGAGTCAGTGGGACATCTGGTGACCCGGCGGCCGGATGTGGCAGGGCCAAGGTTGCTGGCCCACCATTTGCGGTCCTCCCACGCCCTGGCCCCTTGGGTAGAGGGGGGGGCTCTGTGAGTGGGTCCGGCTGGTGGGTCAGGTGACATGTCACTGCGGGGCCAGAGCGTGTAATCCTGGCGGGAGACCCACAACCAGAGGTGTGCTGCCCCGTGAGCCCAACCCCGCGGGCAACCAGGGGGAGCGGGGCCCGATCGCTGCCCTTTGTCGTGGTGGCTGCATCAACCCCAGCGCCCACAGCTCAGCCATCCTTCGTGGCGATGCCCCAAGTGGGTCCCCAACCTCACTTCCTCTTCCAAGCCCCACCAGTACCTGCAGCCTCGACTGCTGCACCTGTGCTTGGAGACGTGCCTCCTTCTCCATCCCCCAAAGTCACACTCACCGCTTCCTTGACTCCAGTTTGGAATGGGGGACCACTGCTGAGAAAGGCCCACAGCAAGGGTGGTGACAAGCGGCCTCCTGGCTCTGGTGTTTGGGGGTCCGGGGCGGGGCTGGGGAGGCGGCAGGATGCCACTGGTGCTCAGACCCCCAGGGCTGCCGGGCAGGCTCGGGGCTTCCGAGGGCAGCGCGGGACGGTCGGGGGGGCTGGGGGCAGAGAAGAGGCTCAGCCTTAGCCAGCCCCTCCGGCCTCTGGCCGGGAGCCTGCGTGTCTGGCGGTGACCAGCTCAGGACCCCGCCCCACGGCAGCTGGGCGGGTGTGAAGCAGCTGGGACAACAGGCCGGGAGGTAGTTTGCAGAGTGGAGGTTTAATGGGACAATCACGGTGACCCTGCACAGTGGTCCCCCGGGGGGCCCGGCCCTAAGCACTGGGGTCCCCAGGCCTCTTCCAGCAGGGTGGGCCTAGAAAGAACACCAGCGCCGCCTGCCCCGCCCTGTGTGTTATTGCTGCACTGGCCCCAGGCAGCCCCAAGACGGACTGTCCCGTCCCACTCCCCCTGGGGCCTGGGATCCCGTGTTCCCTGAGGAGCTAAGGCTTTCCGGGGGGCCCCTCCCCAGGGACATCCACCCCCTCCTCGGTGTCCCTTGTCCCCCACACGGAGGGCATGTCTGCGTCCTCTGCCGGAGGCCAACCGAGGCTGCCATCCCCGGGGGTGGGGTGCGGGGTCCGCGGGGAGGAAGCACGCTGGGGGGACAGCGTGGCCCGAGCCCCCGGCAGATGTAAGGCACGGTGTGGTGGTCGCAATCGACCCAGGGGCAGCGCCTGGCAGTCAGTGTTGAGACAGGAGGATGTGGCGTGTGCTGGCCGCTCCAGGCCTGCAGTGCAAGAGGGCTGGGGGGACCAGGTCCCCGGGCCTCGGCCGGCCCTGGGGGGGCCCCCAGAGAGCCTGCAGGAGGGGTGCGCGGGCCCGGCAGAGCTCCCGGCCAGGCTGAGGCGCGGTCATGGTGGGCCGGGGCCCAGAAGGCACAATCGTGGTGTCGAGAAGTCAGAGCTAGGCAGACACATTGACATCCCTGAGAGAGATGGTGCTGCCGGGGGCCTCGTCCCCGAGCAGCAGGGCTGGTGCGTCCGCGTCCGCGTCCGCCTCCGAGTCCGCTCCGGCCCCGCCTTGCTCCACGCTGGGCTCTGTGCCGGGGCCCAGGCCCTGGGACAGGATCTGCTGGATGGTCCGGCGCAAGTTGGGGTGCAGCCGGCCCTGCGTCTGGTAGAAGACCTCCAGGGCGAAGGACTTGAGGGCGCCGGTGCAGAGGTCCTCATACAGCGGGATGGTGTACATGCGGGACATCTGCGGGCGGCCGCTGGTCACGCTGGCCGCTCCCCGGCCCCTCCCGCCCGCGGGCCCCAGGGCTGCACTCACACTGCCGCAGGGCGGGCCCCGCTGTCCTCGCCTCCACCACTGCAGGCCTCTGTAGAGGCCCCATCTCCAGGGAGCTCGGGCTAGGGGGGCACCGCCGGGGGACAGGTCTGGGGAGCGGGGAGGCCGCGCCCCTGCAGGCCTGGGGCCCTAGGACCTCTGAGGAGCTCAGATGCCCCGGCTGTCCACGCCCAGGGCCCAGTGGGCCCAGACCCCCACCCCAGACTCTGCTCCCAGCCTGGCCCTCGGGCACCGCCTCCCCAAGGCCCGGCGGGTTCTGTGCTCTTCCCCCCACCGCCAGCCCCGACGCCACGTCTTCCCCACCCCATTCTCTGGGATGTCCAGTCTGAGTGGGCGGGGGCGGGGGGGGAGGGGGGAGGGGGGAGGTGGCTGTACCTGGCTCTCAAGGAAGCGCCGGACCCTGTGGAGATCGGGGTAGTAGTCGTTTCGGACAACGATCTGCAGCCAGCGGATGCGGATCTCGGCGTTCATCGAGTCCAGCAGGGAGGAGTAGCACTTGGACAGGCTCATCACCACCTCTGCCGGCCACGGGCAGGTCAGGCCAGCCGGCCCCTCCCCTCCCCCACCACCCCGGTGGCTGCATGACTCACCCTGGGGCAGCGGGGACCCGTCCAGGAGCCGGTCCAGGAAAAGCGCTGTCTGGAAGGTCCTCCACTTGGAGATGTCGATGGTGCTGGCGGAGGCGGCCGCCTGGTCCAGGGGCTCCGCGGTCCACAGCTGGAAGAGGGCCTCCACGGGCCGGGTCAGGCTGGATCCCTGAGACAGGTCTGGCTCGGCCAGCGGGGGGCCCGTGGCATTCAGCCAGCGCTCAAACTCCAGCCCTGCAGGGGAGACGCCACCCTGGGGTCCCGAGCAGGCCTGCCCAGGAGACCCCAGACCCCGAGGGTGTGCCTGGGTGTGACTGTTCCGGGGCCTGGGAGCCCCGAGGGCGGGGGCCGTCTGGGGAGGCCGGGGTCACTTCTAGCCCCTGCCACTCCAAACCACTGGGGTGGCTTCGGCGAAGGGGCACACAGAGGCTCGAGCTGGTGACTGAAGGACCCCTGGCCCCTCCACGCCTCTCCTGGGTAGAAGACGACAAGGCACTGTAAACCCACGGAGGGGAGGTGGCGGGACAGGCTCTGCCCCACGAGGGGGTGGGAGCGCCACCCGGGGAAAAGGATGTTCCTGCTTTAAAGCCCTGGAGCTGGGCAGCCGTGGGGGCAGCTTCTGCCCATCGCCCGCTCCCCAAAGCCCTCGGAGCACTTACCGAAGCTTCCCAAACACAGGGTCCCCCTACCCACACCTCCCAGCCACACCTCACTGCCCTATAGCAAGCCCTGGCTTCTCCCTAGACGTCAGACCCTCCAGTGTCTTCTTTGGCCCCCAAGCCCTTGGACCAGGGACAGCCCCACGAGCCTCACAAGCAGGCCAGCTGCCTTCAGCTAGCTCTCAGGCAAACCTCTCTCCGTCTCGCAGATCCTGCCCCAGGCCCTTTGCACAGTTTCCGGGTACCTCTTTCTGGGACTGCTTAATCAGGTCTGCCTGGCCTAAGTGCCACCTGCATGCTGGGAAGCACACCCTCCTCTCTGCTCCTATGGTGTCCAGCCCGAGGCCCACACTGTCCAGCGAGGGTGGCTGCAGGAAGGACGGATGAACCCGAGGGAGTTTCTTCCAGGCAGGGGGGGCATCTCGTGCGGTGGAGCCCACACCCCCGCCGCCTCCCTGGCAGGCCCAGGGCTAGCCGGTTGCACACCCGCGGCAGGCAGTGGGCCTCACCTGCTCGGCAGTCCACGCTCTGCTCCTTCAGCTCCGGGAAGAAGGTCAGGAAGGAGTCCAGCAGGTCCTGGGCTACCACGCTGGTGAACTTGTACTTCTCCACGTAGGCCTGCTGGGGCAGGGGCAGGGCTCGGCAGGCCTGGGGGGCTGGCACACCATCACCATCCCACCGCCCGCCCCGCAGCCGGGGCCCGCGCAGCGGAAAGGGCCGCGCGCCGAGGCGTCCGCACAGAGCGGTGGGCAGGGCCCAGGGCGGCCGGAGGCGCCCACCGCTGCCACGTGGGCCCTGCCAAGCGGTCAAAACTGGGAGGGAGGGAGGGAGGGACGGAGAGGAGGAAGCACCCCAGGCACTGCCCGGAGAGAAGGCCGTGTCCCAGCTCTGCTCACAGGCCCCCGCCACTCCGTCCTCACCACCAGGAGAGAAGGGCAGCCCTGGGAGTTGGGGCAGAGATGAGGGGGGCGCGGGGGCCTGTCTCGGGGAGGGGGCTGCTCACTCGGAGAAAGTTGTCAAAGCGCTGGGGATCCCCGCAGAGCTGGGACAGGTAGTACACGAAGCAGTAGCCCTTCTCGTAAGTGAACAGGTTCATCAGGTGGCTGGGGTTCACCCCTGCAAGGGGAACGCCCACGGCTCTGGGCAGTGCCCTGACCCTCCCAGGTCCCGAGGGACGGGGGCAGGATGGCGGCAGGGGCTGCGTGGAGCGGGAGGCGCTGAAGGCCGCTGTCCCTCACATCTAGATGTCCCAGGCGTGCGGAGATGGGGCCCGCCCTACCGGGGGGCCTCGGTGCAGACCTCGGTCCACACACCACGGTGACGGGTGCTCAGAGCCCGTGAGAGGCAGTGGCAGGCTGAGGGGGCCCCTGACCTGGCCTCTGCGGGGATGCCACGGTGGGGACAGGGACGCCCGGCCAGAGTTAGCCTGGGGTGGGCAAGGAGGCCCTGCAGGATGCCGTGTCCGGGGCCCGGCGCGGGGCCGGTGGGAGTGGGTACCTGGCTCCAGCTTGACCTGCAGCTTGCTGACTGGGCTGTCCTCGCCGAGGAGCTTCATCTGCCTGTGCAGGGCGTCCAGGCGGAAGGCTGTCTCCAGACAGGTGAAAGCAGCACCTGGACGGGGCAGGTGCGAGGCTGCTGCCTTTGCTGCTCCCTGCCCTGAGCCTTGTGGCGGTGACCCCCGGCCACCCGGCTGGACACGTGCACGGCAGGGGGACCGCACCCCGGGGGCCAGGCTGGGCTCCCAGCCCCTCGCACGGTGCCCGGATGGCCCTGCTGGCCCAGCCTGCACCAGGCCACGGCGGTGCCCCCGCCGCCCCTCCTCCAGCCCGGGCGGTACCGTAGGTCTCGGTGGTGATGCGGCGCTGCGCGTAGGTGGCCAGGCCCTCGCTCAGCCACATCTCCTCCCACGTGGCGTTGGTGACGGCGTTGCCGAACCAGCTGTGGGCCACCTCGTGGATGACGTCGATGATCAGGAACTCGTCGCTCTCCAGGATGGAGGAGATGATGAAGGTGAGGCAGGGGTTCTCCATGGCCACGATGGGGAAGGAGGGGGGCAGGAAGACGATGTCGTACCTGCCCAGGGTGGGGGGTGACCGTGAGAGGGCGGGGGCCCGAGCATCGCTTCCTTCCCGGGAGGGCAGACAAGGCCCCCCACCGCGGGCTCCCGTCGCTTCTTGCTAGGGTGGGGGCTGGCCCCCCGAGCCCTCCTGCAGCCAGCCAGGCTCCCAGGTGCTCCAGGACGTACCTGCCCCACAGGTAGGGCCCGTAGAGGCGCTCGGCCGCGCTCAGCCACTGCTCCACCGCGCCCGACAGCTTGCTGGTGGCCGTGGGCAGGAGGCACGGCTCGGCCCACACGCGGCTCCTGTCGCAGCGGAGAGGGTGGGTGGGGGCCGAGCAGCCCCCATCCCCTCACCCCACTAGGCCTTCCCTCTGCTCCTGGGCCCAAACACCACCTGCACCTAGTCTGGCCTGGTCCACCGCCCAGCTGCTGCCCTCCGCCCTGCCTCACTCGCCGCCACCGCACAGGCCCTTCCCACAGTGGGGGCCAGGCCACACGCGAGCGGCCGCTGGCTCCTCCTGGCTCTGAGCCGAGGGAGCCCGCGCAGGCGCGAGGCTGTGTCCAGCGGCGGCCCGGCCCGGCAGGAGGACCAGCTTACGCGGGGCGCCGGGGAGGCCGGAAGCCCAGGCTCCAGGTCTGGGGGTGCACGGGAGTGGGAGGAGCTGGCAGGGCCGGCCCCGGGGAGCGGCGATACGGCACGTGGGGTCCTCCGCCGGGCAGCTGCAGACGCGGGCCGCACACCCGGCCCACGGTAGGGCCTCCCCGAGGCCTGGGCGCCGGACCTCAGCAGCAGCTGCAGGAAGCAAGAGGCGGCCCTACCTGGGCCCGATGTCTGCCGGCTGGAGGTCCCCGGCCACGAGGGCCACGAGGTAGGCGGGCACGGGGTGCTCCATGTGGAAGCGGTAGACGCCCTCCTCCTCCACGTAGGTGCTCTGTGTGGCACTCATCAGCACCTGCACCCCCGACGGGGCCTGTGTTCGAGGAGGCCCCACCCATCAGGGCACCCCGTGTCCTCGATGGGGAGCCCCACGCCCCGTCCGGGCACCCCGTGTCCCCAGTGGGAACGCCACAGCCCGGTCAGAAGCCCCGCATCCACGGGAGGGAACGCCACGTCCCTGACGGGGAGCCCTGCCACCTGGATCAGGTGGCCGTGTCACTGTCGGGGACCCTCTCAGCCCCATCGGGGGGCCCCCCGCACTCCTCGGGGAACCCCACGCCCCTGGTCTGCACGCCTCTTGCCCCAGTCGGGAGTCGGGTGGGCGGAGGGGTGCCGCCACGCTCAGGCCAGGAGCCCTGGGACCCAGCGACTCCGTCTGTGCCCTCCCCTGGTCAGGGGCCTATTGGCTCATCCCGGGTCCAGGACCCCGACCCTATCGGGCTGCCCCCTCCCGCACAGCGAGGAGGGTGCGCTCCCCCTAGAGCAGCGGTCCTGGTGGCAGCTGGGGCCAGGCTCGGGCAGGGGGGCGTGAGGAGCGGGGCCTGCTGGTGGGCGCTGACCTTGACGACGGCCGAGTAGGTGCACTTGACGGCAGGCGTGTCGAAGCACGGGAAGAAGGAACGGTTGCAGACGGAGTGGCCCTGGGTGAAGACGAAGGGCTTGGCGCTGCCGTAGGTCAGCTCTGGGCCCAGCCACCAGATCTGCGGGGGGCGGGGGGCGGGGTATCAGCCGACGGCCCCCGGGCTCTGGCCAGTGACGCCCTCCCCATCACGTGGGCTGAGGCCTCCTGGAGACCAGAGCTGCTGGCTGACGGCCCTCACTGTACCAGTGAGGCGGGGGCACCCGAGGCACACAGGGAATGGGGGGAGCCTGGGGGCCCTGCCCCACAGAGAGCAGCACGTGGGGACTCCAGAACACCCCTGCCAGCCCAGCCTTGATTCCTGAAAGCTAGGCAGAGTTCCTGGAGAGGGCAAGGCCTTGGGAAGTGGCCCCAACCCCCCTGTCCTGCTCAGGCTTCCAGGCCCGGGGCTGCTGGGGCAGCGGCTGGAGAGGGAGGGAATAAGGAAGGGCCCAGGAGGGGATGGCCTGACTGGGCTCGTCCAGGGCCAACAGCAGCTCCTGGGCACCATCGCTTGCCCACCCTGGGCAGGCAGGGCAGCTGACACAGAGTGTGGCCTGTGCTTCGCCACCAGGGCCAGGCCTCTCTCCAGGTGGGGAGCCATGCACCCGGGGAGTCCCCCAGCCTGTGCCCCTCACGCCAGCTGCCAGAGGGAAATTGAGACGGTCAGAGCACCCGAGTCCAAATTCTCACAGGCAGGAGCGAACCCGGCCTCAGCCAGGAAGGGGAGCCGGCAATGTGGACGTGTGGGGAAAGCAGTGCTTCCTGGTGACCCCCACGTATGCCTGAGCCCAGGGCCACCCCCTGGGAATGGGGCAGCCCCACGGGGAGGGACCCCCCCATGGGGAGAAGGGCTCCCGGCCAGGGCCTGTGGGCAGGGAGCTCGGGCAGGGAGCTCGGGCCGGGCTCTCGGAGAGGATGGGCGGGACACGAGCAGCCCGGGGGAGGGCCGCTGGGGCCACGGCCGGAGCACTGTGGACAGACCCCGCAGCGGCCACCGGCGCCCAGCCACCCACCTCCCGGGCGGGGCAGCACTGGTGGGTGCCTCGCTCATCTGCAGGACGGACGGGGACCTCCGCACAGGACCTGACACCACACACGGTGTCCTCGGGAAAGGCAGCCGCCGGGGGTGGGCGTGGGCTCAGGGCAGGAGTGGGGAGGACGCCCTTCAGGGCTTCTGCGCAAGGAAATGGCCCCCGCCTGGAAGATGCCTCCACTGCACAGTGCTGGTGGCCCGGGGAGGCCACGGGGGGCCGAGGATGGGGGTGCTCTTCTGTGCCGTGCCGCCTACCTGCTTCCACGCCTGCCGGACGCTGTCGCCCTCTCGGCCAACCTCCCCCCGGATGCCAAGGCCAGGCCCCACCCCCACTAGGGAGCCCTCCCTCGCACCCTCGTGCCCACCACTGCCCCCAGCCTCCCTAGGGCCATTTCAAGACACCCCCTCTCAACTCCGGCCAGACATTCCAGGGTCTCCAGGAAGGTCAGCACGGAGCCTGGGGGAGCTCCCCCAACCCAACCGCAGCCATTCTGTGGGGCCCCAAATCTGTTCTCACGCCCCCTCTGCCGGGACGACATGATCGTTGAAGCCAACTGGACTGTTCCTCGTCCACTTCAGTGACCGAGCGCACGCAGGTTCTCCCAGGGCCGTTACGGAAGGAGCCCAGCCCCCTGCAAGTGACAGGTCTGAGCAACCTGCAGCCGCTGGTGACCACGGCTGCTTGCCACTGGGGGCTGTCCATGCCGAGACCACAGAGGTGGAGGACCCCGGACCCCAGACCCAGGAGGGGGCTGCCTCTCCTGCAGACCCCAGATCTTAGCAGATGCCCAGGCTCGGCAGGGCTGCCTATCCAGTTCCTGCAGACCCAGCCAGACCACTGTCAGCGTTCACAGACGTCTTCAAAACTTCCTTTGGGCCGCTATGTCTCTGTCCTCTCACGGCGAGGAGTCTGCACCGGTATCTTCCTTTTCTGCTGAGCCCCAGGGCTGCCCCAATGTTCAGAAGGCCTGTCTGGGGAGCCTGTTCAAAAATGCAGACTCCTGGGCCCTGCCACAGAGCTTCCTGGGGCTGGGACCCAGGAATCTGCATTTAAGGAGACTCCCCCCGCAGTGGGCCCTCCTGCAGGTAGCCCTTGGCTCATGCTGGGGACAGGCCCCCATGGTCAGGCTGCTGGGGATACAGTCAGGCCAGCAACGGTGGCCTGTTATGGGCCCTAGTCCCACCACTCTGCCAGTCTTGGGTGGACCAGACACCTGGGCTCCAAGTTCACAGATCAAGGTCTGGGAGGATCATAGCCCTTTGTTCTCACGGCTGCGGTGGGAGGCACACATGCCGCTGTCAGACCCAGGCTACCCCAGCAGATGCCAACCCAGCAGGCCAGGGGCCAGGCCAGCACACCCACGGAAGCTCACAAAGGAGGTGAGGTGGCAGCTGAGGGTTCCTGGGAGTCATGCAGGAAGCCCGTAGGTGTGTGTCTGCCCTAGGCTCTTCCTGTCCAGATGTCACCTTGATGGCTCCTGACCTGGTGCCTCTGTGCTACCTGTGCATCACCCTATCCATTTACATGCCGTGGGCACTGACACACGGAAACTTCTGGGGCCTCCCAGAGCTACGTGCATGGCGTGTGTGTGTGTGTGTGTGTACGTGTATGGTGTGTGAGTGTGTGTCTGTGTGTGTGTGTGTCTGGAGGGGGAGCAGTGTCACAAGTGTGCTGTCCACACAGAGACCGTGTGTGTGTGTGTGTGTGTGTGTGTGTGTGTGTGTGTGTGTCTGTCTGCCTGTCTGGAGTGGGAGCAGTGTCACAAGTGTGCTGTCCACACGGAGACCCAGGAACCCACATGCTGCCAGAACGGAAGGCCCTGCTCCATCCTGAAAGCCCTCCTATGGTGGAGGGGTGCTGCAGCCACAGCACCCAGCCTGGGCCACCCAGCCTTCCTGCTGAGCCCCTGGGGCGGCAGGTGCTCCATGTCCAAAGCCCTGCAGAGCCTACGTGGACACGGGGCAACCCTGCCGCCGCACCCGGCAGTCCCCAGGGGGCCTGAAGCATTAGAGCCAACCCGGGCCTCACCGCCTCCCACTCCGGCAGGTCCGCCCCTCTTGCCACCTGCAGAGAACAGTCCTCTGAAGGCCAGGTCACACGGAGGCCCTTCCACATCTGACACTGCCTGGCCTGCTTCTCAGTGCTAGGCTCCCTCAGATGTATGGCTTGGCGTGTGCTCACCAGAAGCTGTCCCTGTCCCCAGGAAGGGACAGTCCCTGCACACCTGAAAGGAGAGGCTTCCCGTGGTGGCATGCGGTCCCCTGTCCCCGCGGTCCAGGGCCAGCACCCAGGCTCTCGCTCGGTCCAAGGTTCCTAAGGGCTCCCCAGGCACCAGCTGGGAAGCACTGCAGGCACCTGGACAGGACTCCGGAGCCAGGTGGGGAAGTGCCAGGCCGGCCCCATCTCTCCGCAGGTGCCTCAGGCGCAGAGCCCACATTAACGCCCCCCTAGCCTGGCGGCAGCGCGGGGAGAAGCCGCCTGGAAACGACCCGGCGACCAGCCCACCGCCCCAGCGCCCACCCGGCGGGGTGGGGGGACTCACGGCGGGGGCGTCGGTCGAGGTGTAGCGCAGGATGACCTGGAAGGGCTGGTGCGCCTGCAGTTCAGGCGGCAGCGTGACGGTGAGCGAGGAGCCGTAGTCCGTGAAAGGGTCCACCCTGAAGGCCAGCGGGCAGCATGCGGGCTCCGCGCCGGGCGCCTCGGGGAAGGCGGGCAGCGGGGGCGGCGGCGCGGGACCCGGCCCGGGTGTAGCGAAGGCGAAGGCGCAGGGTGGCTCGCCGGCGGCGGCGGGGGCGCGGCGGAAGGCGGCCGAATGCAGGCGCAGGGCCGGGTGCGCGTCGAGCACGAGCGCGCGGGGCGCGGGTCGCCGCGCGCACAGCTCGAGCACCAGGCAGCCGGCCAGCTCGCGCGCCTCGGGCCGCAGCTCCAGGCCCAGCTGCAGGTGGCGGAGGCGGAAGAGCTGCGCGCTGGAGGCCGAGGCCACGTCCAGGGCGGGCGGCGGCTCGGGCGGCGGACGCGCGGGCGCGGCCTCGGCGCCGGGCGCCTTGCGGCAGCAGCACTGCGCCGCCATGGCCGCCGCGCTAGGTGAAATCCATGGGCGGCGGCCGCGCCGGGCCGCGGGGAGCGGGCGAGGGGCAGCAGCGGCGGCGGCGGCGGCGGCGGCGGGGCGAGGGCACAACAGGAAGTCGCGCCGGGAGCCGCCCGGCCCGGCCCCGCTCCGTGCGCCGCCCCGCTCGGGCTCCGCTCGGCCGCCGCCGGGGGCGCTGTGCTCGGGGAGACCGGGGAGCCGGGGGCGCAGTGAGCGGGGGCGCTGTGAACTGGCGGACCGAGGAGCCGCGAGCGGGGCTAGGACCGCGAGCCCGGGGCGCTGTGCGGGGCGGGGCGACAGGGGCGCCGGGGGCGCTGTGCGTGGGGCCGGGGGCGCTGTGCCAGGGCTGGGGCCGGGAGCCGGGTGCGGAGCATGGGGCTGCGGCGGCCGTGTGCGGGTGGCCGGGGCACTGTGCTGGGGGCTGGGGAAAGCGGGAGCCGGGGGTGAGGGGCGGGGCGCTGTGTGCTCGGGGTCCCGGGCGCGCCGGGCGGAGGAGTGGCCCTGCGGTCTCCCCAGCCCTTTGCGCTTCCTACCCGGCTCGCGGCTGGGAGACCCCGGGAGTCAGGATGCCCGATCCCTCAGCGATGTTGCGGGCCAGGTTCCTGGGGCAGCGACTGCTGGGACACCTGGGTCAGGGAAGCTGGGAAGTGTGGCGTCTGGAACTCAGTGTTATTCGTCCATTCGGGAACCTCTGGCCCCAGGAATGATGGAGTGATGGAATGATTTCCATACACCCGACCCACTCCCCTGTGAGACCAGTGGTCTGTGTTACGTGCCATATGGTACATGGCGGTGCTCGAGAACCTTAAGGCTGTGCTGTCAGATAAGTGTAGCTATTTAGATTTAAATTAAATTAGAAGTTCAGTTTCTCAGTTGCACTCGCCATATTTCAAGGTCTCCGTGTGTGTTTGGAGGATAGTGTCTGGCTAGTGGTAGCCATCCTCGACAGAGCAGATATCCCGTCATTGTAGAAAGTTGTGCTGGACAGCGCTGCCTTAAGGCCTGTTGGGGCCCTGGAGGAAGACTGTATAGGTGAGTGCTGGGCAGTAACAGGACCTGGCCTGCCTGTCCCCATTCCACCTCGCCCAGCCTGTCCAGAGACTTAGGCCCGGAAGGGGTGCCTGCAGACCAGCGAGGGTGCTCAAAGAGCTAGCACCAGAGGGATCTCAAAGCCATGGAACCAGAGGGGCCACCAAGATGTTGCTGTCATCGTCGCGTAAGAAGTCAGACCCGTAGGGAGGAGGGGCTTTTTGGCCTGGAACCCCCCCCACCTCTCTCCCCTCATCAGTCTCCCTGTGGCAAAGTTGGGGCCTGACTCACAAGGCATTTGACCTCGATGGCATCCCTGAGTAGCGTTTGATCCTTCTGGGCTCAGTATCCCAATCTGTCACCCACGTGATTCTGCCTGCCCTCCTCCCAGGTGGGGGGCTGGGAGGGAAGGACGCCTGAGTGGGAGGACACACGTTCACTGACTCAGAGCACCTACACTGAGGCATCTCTTCAGGTTTCCTACGTGCCATCTGAGCTGGGGGCACACAATCTCCTTGTCGGGGCCCACTCCAGACTTGCCAGTCACCTGGAGGAGGGGGTTCAGCCCTGCGTCCGAGACTCAAGAGGGAAGAGAACTGGGGTCTGATCAGTCCTCGAGGCCTTCAGGTGGCCCAGCGCCTGCCCAGGTGCCAAGGGCAGAGTGCTTTAGATGGCACTCCCAGTTTGACCCGCCTTTTGGAGCCACCCACCCCCCACCAGGCCAGTGGGGCTGGAGTTAGAAGACCTTCAAGAGGACCGTGTGTGGGCACCCACACTAGCCTGCCCTAGGCACCCACAGGCAGGTCTACCAGCCACCTGCACACTCAGGGTAAGTTAACATCAGGTGGCTTCTCGCCCTCCTGGTCCCCTGGACTTGGGTGAGCAGGGATTGGGTCTCATCCCTTCTCTCCTGGGTACCTCCCAGCGGCCAGTTCTGCACACAGAAGGGGTGGAATGGGGTAGTCCTGCAGGTCCAGAGGAGCTGTTACCACTTCTGCCCACCCCCCCCGGGGGGGGGGCGGTGCCTTCCACCCCACATTTTTGTAAGGCACCAACACAAGCCAGTCTTACGGGAGCACACAGACCTGTTCTACAGTATTAAAGGCAGCCCACCAAGGCATTTGTGAACTGTGAGGGCCACAGGGGTCGTCTCCACTCTCCACCCTGTCCGTGTCCTGCAGACGACAGTGCCTTCAGTGCTGGGGGACGGGGGCACTGCCTTGCTGACAAAGGTCCAGGGTGGCTGCAGCGTGGTCCTCCTCTCATCCCACCCCAAACCACTTAGGGGAGGGGAACCTGAAAGTCGGGACTGCTAGAGGCTGGGGTTTCTCCCATAGGGATTTTCATCCACCAGCCTTTTGATGATCAAATCCTGGCTGGCTTGGGTGGGCTGATGCAGCTGACACTCCGCCTGCACCCCAGCTTTCCCCTGATGCACGTGGACGAGGTACCCCTATTCAAGTGCGCTGGCACTGGGAGGGGAGTGGGTCCCTGGCCTCACTTGCCAGCGGGTGGACACGGAGGCAGGAGGGCTTCCAGGAAGCCTGTGGTGTTCACGTGGGGGCTGTGTTGTCCCTGGGTCAGAGGTCCTAGGGATACCTGGGCTTCTGGCGGCAGCCAAAGTTGGATGGTTCTCAGAATGGAGACGGTGGGACAAAAGGGTGATGTGACCCACAGATGTCCTTCAGCCTGGCCCAGGCTCCCTGGCAGCCCTGTCACCTAGGGCCAGGTCAGCAGGTGAGGGGGTGTGCAGCAAGGGTGTCATGAGCACACAGGGTAAAAATGTGGGCTCAGGTCCTGGCTCCTGACCTCCTAGCCGGGCAAACCGCTCAGCTCACCTGAGGTTACGGATGGAGCCGCTGGAGCCTCACCTGCCACGTGGAGGCAGCAGCAGGGGCTTGTTTACGGGGTTGATGGGAAAGGGACACGAGCTATGAGGGGCTTGTGGGGAGCAAGCGGCAGCTGGCACGCCTTCCAAGACTGTGTGAAAGTCGGGGTAGCCACGAAGAGCTGCCTCTGGGCTATGACGAGGGCTGTGGCTCTCGGGCATGGGGGCTGCTGGGCGGGGACATCGCGGCGGGCCGGGTGCTGACCTACAGGGCGTGGTGTATGCTCTGAGCCGGGGACCGTCACAGCTGGAAGCCCAGATGTGCAAGAGGGTTGAGGAGGGGGAAGACCCTTTCACAGCCGCCCCAGTGCCTCACTCACAGAGAGTGAGCTTCCCATCCCCACAACTTTGGGCTCTGCTGGCTCAGAGGTCTTCATCTGCAGGTAGGATGCTTCCATCTGGGGACACACCTGGATGGGAGGCTGAGACACCACTTCACCATCTGGGGCGCCACAAGCCTCAAATCAGGAGTTGCTCTGCTGGGTGAGGTGACTGATCCTGACTTTTCTTTCTTTCTTTCTTTTTTTTTTGTTTTTTTTTTGTTTTTGGCTGCACCATGCAGCTTGCAGGATCTTAGTTCCCTGACCAGGGATCGAACCTGTGTCCCAGGAGTGAAGGCACCGACTCCTAACCACTGGACCGCCAGGGAATTCCCTGATCCTGACTTTCAAGGGGCAGCAGGGCTTTGCTGCTGCTCGGGGGGACCAGGAGGAGTATGCTGGAACTCGGGGCACTCTCCTGATGCCTCCCAGTACTCCCTGGTTGTATGGCAGAGGTCACAGAGGCCACAGCGCCATTGCAGGCAGGACCACTCAGGGCTCTTCAGGATGAAGGCTCCAGACACCCGACTAGGAAAGACCAGGACCTGAGGTATTGGCTGAGGGTCAGGGAAAATGATAAACATCAACTGCAGTATTTTATTCATAACCTTGTTATGTATATATTTGTATATTAACCAGGGATATTATTTGTAACTCATATGTGTTACCCAATTTTTCCTTTACTCTTTCCCCACTATCTTATTTAAGGAGTGTTGGTGGTGATTAATTTTCTAGTATAGTCTTTAGGCTGTAGTGTGTCCAAGCGGGGTGGCCTCTGAACCAGAAGAGGAATCAACAAGCTCAGACACATGGGTGGTCATTGCATTGACATGACCTTGGCTGCAGGATGTTAGGCTGGGACTCATTGCTGTTGCTGAAACTGGAAGGCCAGTAAGGTAGGAGGTGGGTACGGACACTGAGGTCCCCAAGGGTGCCCACACTGGGTGGTCTGTCACACAGCCTCGAACCCTCACTGGGTGTCACAGCAGCTGCAAGTCTGGAAACTGGGCCCTCACCAGCTGGATCCCGTGTTGCGTTTCGCGATGGGACCAGTGTGAGGTGTGGGAAAGCCCCTGTGGCTTGAGCAGGTGGCAGGCATGAGGTTCTGCCAGCAGCCCCCCAGAAGTCGCCCACATCAGAGTGGAAGGCAGCCAGGAACAAGGTGGCGGGTCTCCATGACTCCTGTACTTCCCCATCTCCTGACCTTGGCTCTCTGGCCTCCATCTCTCAATAGTAAATGTGTTTCTGGCTAAAATCCCTCAAGTGGTTTTGATATTCCTGACCAAGCTCTGTCTAATAAACCTCCTGACCAGGGGAGGAACGGTTCTCAGTTCTCTCCTCGGTGGACACACCCCTGCCCTACCGTCAAGGGGGAACAGAGACCTTCAGGAAGTTGCAGAAAATAAAAAATCCGTGGGACGTGAGGCAGGAGAGGACAGACCACCCTCCCGTCAGTGCATGAACTACCTCTTCCCACCCCAAGGCTGCAGGAAACTCCAAGCGCCCCGCTTTGGGGTTGGGCCGTCCTCAAGGGCTGACCCATTAGGGCTCAGTCGGGCCCGAGGGCTCCCCGGGCAGGCGGGAGCATGACTGCAGGGCCTCCTCGTACTTCTGGAGCTGGGACCAGAAGCCTGGGTTGGGCTCGGCCACCGGGCGGGCGCTCTTCACAGTCTGCAAACGAGAGGCTTTGGCTAGACACCGCGCAGCGTTGCCTGCAAGCCCCGCGGGCATCCCCAACGCCCGGAGGCCCCGCCCCTGCCTAGAGCCTCGCCCCGCCCCGAACGCCCCGCCCCTTCCCGCCGGACGCCCCGCCCACGATAAAGCCCCGCCCTACCTGGAAGGCCTGCTCCCGCGTGAGGCCGCGGTGACGCATGAGGTAGGCGGTGCAGACGGCGGCCGAGCGGCTGCGGCCGTTCTTGCAGTAGACGAGGCAGGCTCCACCGGCGCGCACCGCGGCCTCCATGGCGGCACAGGTAGGCTCCAGGTGCGCCAGCAGGTCCTCAGCCGGGTCGTCGAATACGGGCACGCGCAGCTCGGTCACGCCGGGCGCGCGGGGGCCGGGCTGCTGGCGCGAAACGTTGACGCACAGGGTGACGCCCGCGCGCTCCAGCAGCTCCGGGGCGGTAGCGGCGTTCGCGCTCCCGAGGAAGAGCGAGGGGGCGACGCGCACGAACGGCGGCGGGGCGGCTTTGGCGGCCCCGCGGCGTCCGGCTCGTTCCGCATCCATGACCGGCTCTCGGGCCCCCAGCCCGGGTTCCTATTTTGGGCCATCGGCAGGCTGGCCGGGCGCTCCCGGGTCCTAGAGGCCTCCGAGGGGGCGCTCCTCCCCCTCCCGGGGAGAGCCCTGTAGTGATTGTGCACGAGCGGGCACGCCCACAAAGCCCTGGCCGCCTCCTCATTGGCCAGGTCTAAACGAGAGAGGCCTCCTTTGATTGGCTGAGGCTGGGGGTTGCGGCCATTGGCTGGCCTGATGGCCATCGGAAGAGTCTGATTGGCCGCAGTGAGGTGGGCGGGTTCGGGTTGCTAGGAGGAATGGGCCTCCCCTCGCTGGATACCAGAGCCCCGCCGGTTGCAAGCCGGGAGATCTGAGACGAGCTGGTGCCTGTCCCTGCGAACGTGGAGGTTTCCAGCTGGGCGGGGCTCGGGGAGGTGCGCTTCTCAAGCTGTGGCTGATGTGCAGAGGAGCAGGCGACCCTGTCACAGATTCTCATCTGGGCACTGACCAGTATCCTCCACATCGTTTTGTAGGTAGGCCCCTTAATAACTGTTTCTCTTATAACCTCATTGCCAGGTGAGGTGCCCTTTAGTATAGCTTTATGTATATTCCGTTTTGTTATTTGTTTTCTAATAAATCACCCTGTGTAGTTTCTGCATTTTCCCTTTTATAGTAAAACATGGTTCCATATAAAATAAAGCTACTTATCGTTAGCTTTTCATCATTTTTTCATAGACCAATATTTTTGTTTTTATTTTTCTCAATTTTTTTTTTTTGCGTTATAACTGTAACTTTAAAGAATTAATACCATTTAATTATACAGTTGCCATGTAAGAAGCCCTCTTCAATAGATTTTTCTGAGGTCCAGTGTCTTTCAGGGGCTGGTTTCAGTGAAAAGTTAACCGTCTTCCAGTCCTGCATGCATCTAGTTATTGCCATTTCACTTCTATTCTAGTAATATGAAAACATTTTTTCTGGTTCATCTGCATCATTTACTTAAGATTTGCAATCTGTTCTATCAGAAATTATTCTCCAGTACACCCATGCCCTGCCCCCACCCCCAGAGTACTCAATAAACCTGACAAAATGAACCTGTACAGTCTCTCTGGGTGACCTTGATTCTCTCCATTCTAGCCAAAGCCACCAAGCATTGGTAACTGTCAGATCTTTTTTGCTACCTGGGGCTCTCCCTTGAGCTAAAGATTCAAATGTTGGTGTGTAACCAGGTCTTCACTGGTCTTCACAGGTCCAGACATCACCTACGTAGAGGCCTTCTCAGCATCCATTTCCCTCTTCAGTGGCCTAAGGAAGGAGTCTGACTTTCCTGGGATGGGATTACCATTTTCCCCAGAGTTCACGGGAGCCATCCAAGTAGGTGGAGATTTCCTGTCCCCCAGCTCCAGAATCGGGCTTCTGCTTACATCCAGTCAGTGACGCCTCTACCCCCATGATTGCTTCAGGAAAGGGCTTGGGCTGCCATATGAACCAAAGAGGAGAGAGGGGCTTGGAAACCTCTGTCCTCTCCTTATGACCACAAAGGGAAGCCAGCCTTGGTTGAAAGCACAGCTGAAGAAACGGTCCTCGAAGATATTGTTGGGCCACTGAATCAAACCAAACCTGAAGAGCCTCCAACTTCTGGACTGTTTGGTTTCCTGAGCCATCCAATCACCCTTTACTGTTGGATATTTGAGGTGGATTTTCTGTTCCAAGGCCTCTTAACTGATAACCTCACGCTGTTTCACCACATTGAGTTAATGAATCGGTAACAAGTCATCCTGAGTATCTCAAATCCATTCTCTCCACCTTGATTGCTGTGTTTACTTTGGGCCACCCTCTTCTGGGCTTGGCACCAGCCTCCTGAGGGGAGCCTTCCAGCCTTCCTCACTGTAGCCGGAATATGCTTTTTAAAGCAGTGCTTTTCTGAATGTTGGTCCTGACTCAGCAAGCTGTGATCCGTTAGTGGGTTGTGAAATCAATTTTGTGGGTTATGACCTATGTTTTTAGTAAAATGGTATAGAAAAGAATAGACTACATGAAAATATTAGGGTGCGTGCATGTAGCAGAGGGAGTTTTTCCTCATAATTTTTTGAGTTATGTTTGTACTGGCTCATGATATGAAATGGGGTATTACAATGGGTCCCAGGCAAAAAGTCTTGAAACCCCTCAGAGCACACATCTGACTGCACTGCCCTCCTGTTTAAAAATGTCTTGCTGCTTCTGCTTTTAACCTGGCATTCAAGGCCCCTCCTGCTTTGTCCATCATCCTTTCTGTTCCCTTGTCACCTGCAAATTGGCACTGACCATCTTCCTCTACAAGGATTAAATTATGAGCCGCTGCAGCTGCTGACCTTCAACACCTCCTGACAGGAATTCAGGGCAGAGAACAGGAATGTGGCACTCTGTACTCTAGGAAAAACTGGCAGAACAGTTCTTCAGATGGTTAGATATTCTCAGGAGAAGATGTTATGAGCCCAATTCTTGTATCTCCTCGTATCTAGAGAAGCACTAAAATCCTTCATGGTGACGTCTGCTCCTCGTGACGAGCAGGAACCTTCTGCAAAAAATACGTGCTTGATTGCATGGACCCCCCTTCACCAAAATCACATACATACTGACCTCCCCACTACCTATTCAGAGCAGTTTCTCCGAGCTCTCTGAAATGCTGCCTCCTGGGGTATTGGCCTCATTTTGCCCCCCCAAAAACTTAACTCATAATTCTCAGGTTGTGCTTTTTCTTTTTGCAGTCGACACCACCTGCCCACCACACCATGGCCCAGTGGTTTTCAAAGCGTGGTCCAGATTTCAGCAGCATCTGGGAACTTGGTAGCAATGCACATTCTCAGGAGTCCACTACTCAGGACCTGCTGAACCGGAAACTCTGGGAGTGAGACACAGGAAGCTGTGTGTTACCATGCCCCCCATGTGATTCTGATAAAAGATAAAAACCTAACCATCATTTAGTTGATGTAAAAAGTCATTTAAAGCAAGATTTTTACCCACTCCCTTAAACATTGTATTTTGACCTACAACCTGTCATGTATATCCACTCACTTTCCTCTGATGAGTCATGATCACACATATACATCCGCTTACTTTTCCCTGTGGGTCAGCTGAGGTGTTGTTACTCATAGTGGCACTCAGTGCCCAGCCGTGACTTCCAGTTTCCCTTGCTTTCCTTCATGTGAACTTAAAAGCACTTGAGAAGCGATCAGCCAGTAGAATCCTTTCGGAATTTTTAAAAATGTTTTTTTACTCACAGATCTTTTACAGTGTCTCACATGCATCTAATTTGATTGCAGTCTTTAAGTGGCTTTTGTTGACTTTTCAAAGCCTTCAACTGAATTCTAAT
>NW_021146547.1:0-25000 GCF_002837175.3 Physeter macrocephalus
TCTCTTTCCTACACAGTATCTTCATTGAGCCCCACTGCAGCTGTGAGGTTCTTGCAGATGAGGTTTAGGGGCTCCTTACTGAGTTAAGGCAGTCTGGCAGAACAGAAATCTAGGCCATGAGCCACTGACTGGCTATGACCATGGCCAGCCCCTGCCCCTGCTGGGCCGCAAGATGCCACCTTAGGAGCAGAGCCGTGCAGGAGGCACAGCCTGAACGCTTCCCTCTTCTCCTGCCAGGGGCAAGGACCTGAAAGAGCAGCACGAGCGGAAGGTGTGTGAGAGGGAGATGCAACGAATCACCCTGCCCTTGTCTGCCTTCACAAACCCCACCTGTGAGATCGTGGATGAGAAGACCATTGTGGTCCACGCCAGCCAGACTCCAGTTGACCTTCAGGAGGGCAGTGCCCCCCTCATGGGCCAGGCGGGCACTCCAGGCGCCTGAGCCCCCCATTATGGGCAGGAGCCCATGCAGACACTGGTGCAGGACCGCCTACCCACCTACAGCTGGGAGGATCTACACTTTTTGTTGTGGTTAAAATCCCCCACGTATTTTTTTGGTTTGTTTTTGGTGAATCCTAAGACAAGCAGGTGGCACTGTGGGCTGAGGGTGAGGCTGGGTGGGGTCCTACCAATGCTTTTTCTCCATCCCATGGAGCAGGATTTTGCCCGTGGATGGAGGCAGCGGCAGTCCCCGCAGCAGTGCTGCCAACAGGGGCTTCCAGTGCCCCGGAACTGAACCAGGGATGGACAGGGAGCTCCCCCAGCTCCTCTGTGCTTTATTGTCCAAGATGGCCTCAGCCTCTGCCTCCCCATGTGTTCTCCTTGGGCTTGAGTGGTGCACACTGTTATTCACAGTTCAGGTCATGTAGGTCGAGAGGCGGTGTTTAAAAAAGATATTTAGTTTTTTAAATATTTGGGATGCAATTCCCTGCAGACCTCTGAGAAATGGAAATGAGTCTGTACGAAAGTCAGAACTGTGGGTTGAGAACAGGATCTAGGCGGGGGGCTGCTGGCAGTGATGTGCCTTGACAACCGTGGGCTGGGCCCAGGGACTCTTCCTGTTTTGAAAGGAAAGGAAGGGAAGAATCGCACTGAACATTCCACTTAGGAAGAGGGTAAAGAAGGATCTGCAGCTGCCTCAGGCCACAGGACCTGAGTGGACCTGGGGTGCCCCAAATGGTCTCTCTTCGGGCTGGACAGTGACCTCTCTTCATTCTTCAGGGGTAAGACAGCAGCCAGCTAACCTATGGGAATGACACTGTGGGTGAGGCCTTGTGAACTGCTTCTGAGAGGTTAACCTGGAAACCCACTCAGAGGCAGGTGATGGAGGGCTTCAGGACTTGGCACCTGCCTCGACCCAAATCTGCAGGTGGCTCTGTAGCCTCTAGGCCAGCGCCTTCCTGTGGGGTCAATAGGGCGAGGGCCACAACCCCTAACTTGTAAAATAATCATAGAACCATTGGAAGGGACCTCAGGGTTCCCGAAGCCTTTTGGAAAGAGGGGCCAGAAGTGGAAACTGACATTCAGGGTCACAGAAGAAGCTACCAGCACGGCCAGCCCTGAGGCCCAGATATCACACTCGGAGGCCTTAGCACTGCTTCCCGTCCACAGAGCTTCCTTCCCAAAGCCCTGCCACTGCCTCACATGGAGAGGGGTTAGTGGGGCCCAGTCTCTCCAGCAGGCTGTTCCTGGAAGTGATTTACTGAGGGGACCTAGGCCTCAGGGGGTCCCTTGTTGGTAGTGATGCAGAAGAGAACATTACTGGTTTCTACTTTTCTATAAAAGCATTTCTCTGTGTACATGTTTTATATACCTCATTCTGACACCTGCCTATAAAGTGCAGGAAATTGCTCTGCATTTGACTTATATAAATAAAAAAAAAAAAAGATGACTCCATATTGCCAAGTTTTTGTGGGGTATCAGCACCCTCCTCCCAAAAGTTGGGAAGTTTTTGGTTACCTTGTCAACACCTGCATGGCAAGCTCTGGCTCTCTGTCCTTCACTCGGGCCCTGCACCTAGGAGGCAGCAGCAGCTGGATGGTTGGGAGCTGCAGCCTCCGTGTTTGGGCGTCACCATCAGGAGCTTTTCAGGTCGAAGCTGCAGGAAAGAGGGTGTGTGGCATCCCAAAGGAGGTTGGTCACTGCAAATCCTCTCCCCATCAGCATTCTTTCCGAGGTGGAGATAGTTAAAACGAACATCCAGGCAGCCCCTGGCAGGGGCTGGAGATGGGGTGATGGGTGGTGGTGCTGTAGCAGCCGAAGGAGGGATAGGTGTGCAGATGGGGGAAGAGTCTCCGGGCTCCCAGGAGCAGCTCTGGGCTGTGGAAGGTCCCTGCGTGGGTGACTCTTGGGCTTCAGAAGAAGCTACCAACGGGAGTTCGTTGGGCTTTTTAGCAGGGATTTAGCAGTAGGTTCTCAGCCTCTAGGAACACTTAGGGTGACCTCTGCCCATACCCAGACACTGCTCTATACTTCTAGAAGCAGTGGGCACCCTGGAGCATCAGTTGTTCCAGGAACCAGATCCTGCCCTTCAGTTGGATTCCGAGAAATCACCTTTGGGTATGTGGATGCCTAGTGTGCCCAGGATCCTACAAGCCAGATCGCGACATCTTGCCCAGCCGTCACCCTCCACGACAGACCCCATGTGCAGAAGCAAGAAACAGGTCTCCCCTTGAGCACTTGCAGGGAAACATCAGGGGTGGGGGGTGACTTGCATGCATTTCTTCCCTTAATGAAGGTGGCACCCAGCCCTGCAGAGAGGACTCCAGGATAGCCTGGCTATGGGAGCGCACGGATGTCAGAGGGCGGCAGTGTATGGCCCTGAAGGGATGACTCAGCCAGGAGGTGGGAGTCAGACCTGCTGCAAGGCCGGGGCTGCCTCAGGTGGGTCGTGCACGTTCTCTGGAGCAGGCTGGAGTCTGTGTAAGGAGGGGAATCAGAAGTGGGGGATACGAGAAGTCCCTGCCGTGGGGTCAAAGTGGCCAGCACACCCTCCACGTGCATCTCCCTGAACCAGGCTGCAAGTCACTTTCTCACTCTCAGCATGGTCAGTTATGTTAACTGCTTAATTTATTTGGTCTGCTCGATGGCCCCGCTTGGGCCCACCCCCCCCCCCACTTGCGGGGACCACTGAGGCACCACCAGCCACACAATGCTGGCCTTCCCGCTGCCGGGAGCCCAGGGCTCGACCCTATAGCGAACCTGCACACTCCACACTTAAGTATGGTCTAGACAGCAAGGAAACTCTGGCCAGAGGTGACATCTAGTCCCACAACTCATCAGGTCTATGTACAGCATTTCACATAACACCCCACAGATACAACAAGATAGTGTGAACAGCAACCGTTCTGCATCACTCCCACCCGCCTCCTCCCCCCACCCCCAATATAACCACCATCGCAGTGAGATCCCAAACCCACTCCTAATCTGTTAAATATGGTGCAAGGTCACACTTATGGGGAGGCAAATCTACTTGTATTCAAGACCCCACCCCAGCTCTGGAAGCCAGGGTCGAGGGTGTCCCCTGGGCTTTTCAGCACCCACAGCTGTGAGCTGTGGCTCAGGAGGCTGGGGCCAGGAGCTCATGAGCTGGGCCAGCCAACATGGGAGGCAGAAGCCAGAGAGCCCGGCTTGGGGAGATGTCCCTCCCAGCACCTCTGCTCTGGGACTCTGCCACCACCTCTTTGCCACCCAAGCTGCTGCCTGGATCAGGCACAGTGAGGGGTGAGCATCGGCTGCCATGAGGACAGGGCCGGGAGACTGCTGAGATTCCCAGCACCCCGCCCCTTACACTGGGCCTGCGACCAGCCACACTGTCCTCCAGAACCCACCTAGCAAAATCCCAGGCTCCTGAGGTGCCCACCAGGGTGTGAGTGACAGCAGCCAGGATACTAGAGCTTTCTAGCGGGCAGGGCCTCTTTCCTTCCAGCCCCAGCCTATTCCTGCACTTGTGGCTGACTGCTTGTGGGAGGCAGAAAGGAAGTTCCCAGCCAGTCTCCAGCAGCTCAGTTTGAGAACACCGGGGGAAGCTCCCCCTCGAGCTGATGTGGCCCCTGGGCCCGGGAGGTGAACGGAAACCAGCCCTTCCCCTGACTCCTGGCCGGACCCACTACAAACTGACTAAGGGACCCTTCAAAACCTACTCCCTGACCCTGCCCAGGGGAGGGCGGGATGTGGCGTGGAAGGGGGTAGCACCACTGTCACTTCACATCCTTGGATGGCCGCTCACTCCGCCACGCTCCCATGAGAAGTCCTTCTGCACCAGCTGGACCAGAGGCTTCAGAGCCCACAGGCAGGTGCACCTGGGATCCTGCCCAGCAGGTCCAGGTCGCAATGATTAGTGTAAGCAAGAGCCTCCCGGAATCCACCGCCCGGGAGTTCCCGAGTGGTCATGAGTAACAGATTCCTCCTGGCACGGGGACCAGGCTTTTTTTTGTTTGTTAGTTTGTTTTCTTCTTCACAGCTTTCAGGCAAGTGTTGGATTTACAGACAGTAACCAGGCCCCAGAACCTGTGGAGGTGGCTTCCCCGGTGCTGCACCCGCTCGCCTCCTGGGGAGGTAGTAGGGATGGTCGGTTCTGCTTCTAAACAAGCTGCCAATCCACAGGAAGCGCGGAAGGCCCTGCCCACAGCAGGGATGGGGCGCAGAGGGGGCAGTGCTGGCTGTGGAACACCCCCCCGCAGGGGGCTGGGCCGGGGCTAGGGTGGCGAGTCCCGGGTCAGGCCATATTGCACGGTCACAGTGTGGTCCAGCTCCTCCAGCTCTGCAGGCAGCGGGATGCCCAGGTCCCCAAGGTACAGGGAGAGGGCCTCAAAGGAGTCCTCCAGTTTGGAGAATGCTGGTCTAGAAAAGAAAAGGAGTTGGAGACAGGTGAGATACGGGGGTGGTGGCGGGGGGAGAGAAAGGGTGGCACAGAAGGCACCCAGGCCTGCGGCTCCACTGCTTCCTGGGTGTCTGACCTTGGGCAAGCCCCTTAACCTTGGTGTACCTCTGTGGGAAACAGGGGTCATGTAACTGCGTAGGATGTTGCTGTAAAGATGAGAGATAATAACACTGGGAGAAGGCTGGTCAGGCTTGAGGGGGCAGCTCAAAAAAAACAAGTCCAGGAGAAAAAAAGCCCATCCCAGGTCTTGGAGAAAATGCAACCATCACAGGTGGGACTGGACTAAGTACCCTTTTAGATCCTTTCAAGTCCTCAGACTGTTTCCACATCAATGGATCTGCCCCGGGAGGGGCATTTCATAGACTCTGGTAGCCCTTCCCTAGGAGTAAAGCAAACGCCTGGCTCCTAGTGCCCTGGAGACAGCTCAGCTGCCCTGGAACCCGACACCTCAGGCTTACTCTCCCGCCTCCTCAATTCTGCTTAGATATCTTGTCACCTTCTTGGCAAAGGCTACTCTGATCACTGTGTTAAAAATTATAACTTGCACCCTAAACAATCCTCTTTCCTCGGCTTGACTCCTTTTTCCATAGCATCTATCACTTCCTCATATTCAACACAGTTTGTCATATCTATTGTTTATCACTTCCCCTTGTTAGAATATGAGTCCCCGGAGGGCAGGCCCCTTGGTTTTGTTCACTGCAGCATCCCAGAGCTTATGAGCACAGCGTCTGGCACGTGGTAGGCACTCAGTAATATTGTCTGAATTAAAGACAGACATTTAGAATGACTGAGAAGAGATATTAGCAAACGAATATTGTGTGGCTTAACATTTTCTCCTCATGCTCTTGTTCTGGTGTGACTGAAGGATTTTGGTCCTTTGGTCCATGAAGGAACAAGATTCAGAGCCTCCCACCAGCAAATCCCGAGTCTAAAGTGGACCTTTGGAAATCATTTAAAAATAAAGGTTATGTGCCAACTGGTTATCTTGCGGGGGATGGAGCTGGGGAGTGGGAGTGCTGAGGGGCACACTGCTCAGGAGATTATAGAAAACGTATACTTCCTGTCCTATATATTTTGGTAATGTTTGAATTTGTTTTTTAAAAGAAACATAATTTTTGATAGCAGAAGCACAAAGGTTCTAGTTTTCTTTCTTTTTTTTTTTTTTTTGTGGTACGTGGGCCTCTCACTGTTGTGGCCTCTCCCGTTGTGGAGCACAGGCTCCGACGCACAGGCTCAGCGGCCATGGCTCACAGGCCTATCTGCTCCGCGGCATGTGGGATCTTCCCGGACCGGGGCACGAACCTGTGTCCCCTGCATCAGCAGGTGGACTCGCAACCACTGCGCCACCAGGGAAGCCCAGGTTCTAGTTTTCTAATGCACGAACTTAAAAAGACTCAGAATAACTTTGGTAATAATGAAGGCTATAACCTGAGAAGAATAAAGGTAATTTTAAAAGATTTCTTTAAAGGAAGAAAATGGCTAAACGCATAAAGATGCACACAGTAGTTAACACCTATTGTAAGGAGAAACTGGAAAAACCTGAACATCTACATTATGTATATTATGTGTTCATACAGTCTCCTAGTGAATTTTCACAGTCAACAAAAATGATAATCTGGAATACTGGGTAGTGACAAAATACAGAGCAAAATGTAAAACTTTTCTCTATTTGACATTATAAATGTACAAAAAAATATGTATTTGGACATGGACGTGGGACTATGGAAACATGGAGACACTTATGCTGTTAGCATGGTGTAGGTCTGGGTGAATTTCCTGCTGTTAAAGTTTCTTTTAACAGCTGTCTCTGGGTTATATCCAGGTCACTTGCTACGATACCCTCGTCTCCCGTCCCCTCGACTGGCATGTCAGGGTTGTCAGGTGGCTTTGGTGGTCGACAGCCATCCTCGAACTCAAGGCTTTTGCCACCCCAGTTCCTGGGAAGGGCTTGGGGATGGCTGAAGGCAGGGGTGAGCATCCCAGGACCATGCGGGTTGGGGGACAGGAGCGGATACCAACCTGCTCTCGGGCTCCAGTCTACAGCAGATGGCGGCCAGGGGGAAGAAGGCTGGGGGGCAGTCCGTGGGGACAAACTTCTCCCAGAAGAGCTTCACGTTGAGGCCGAAGTCCAGTGTTCGGGGCAGGCAATCAGGATCTGCATACACCTGCCCGATGATCTGCAGTTGGGAAGACAGTTGTCAGGAATGGGCTGCTGAGGTGCAGCCACATGGCAGGGGAGGGGCATGCTGGTGTGTGGACAGGACAGGAAGGATGGTCAGAAGAGGGAGGTAAAAACCGAGGTTGGAGGGCTCCCCCTCACCCGTTTCTCCAAATCTTGCTAATCCAGACTTGTCTCTCGACTGAGAGTGTGGTTACTGAGGAGGGTTCGGAAGAGGCCTCACTACAGCAGAAGCACAATATTCCCAACTGGTCTCTGGAGGGGCAGCTTCCACACACTCGACCCTGCCCTGCTCTGTCCCCTTCTGTCTGTGTCCCCTGCCAGAGTTTAGGCCCTGAGAAGGTTGGTGCTGGGTCTGATTCAAATCTGAAACCCTTTGGCTCCAGACCAGTGCTTTGTACACAGTAGGTGCTCAAGTGATCTCTGTTAGAGAACAATTTTTTTTTTTTTTTTTTTTTTTTTTTTTTTTGCGGTACGCGGGCCTCTCACGGGCCCAGCCGCTCCGCGGCATGTGGGATCTTCCCGGACCGGGGCACGAACCTGTGTCCTCTGCATCGGCAGGCGGATTCTCAACCACTGCGCCACCAGGGAAGCCCAGAGAACAATATTTTTAAAAACCTTCCTTCATTATTCCAACCGTCCCTCTTATCTCCTCTACCACATCTCACTCCGTGGGAAGCACAGAAGGCTTTGAATGTATGTACTCGACTCAGTGCTTCAAGACAGACTGAGCTAAGCTCCTGAGGGCAGGACTCTTTCCGTGACTCACTCTGCACCCCACAGAGTCCAGCGCTGTGCCACACGGGCCAGCGCTTCCTGGAGTGGCTGCTTCTCCTTGTTGGGCTGAGGGTGGGGGCAGCACGAGTGCCTGGGGAAGGTGGCACAGAGGGAAAGGCTACATCTGGCCCAAGAGCTAGAAGGACAACCTCCTGCCCTTCCTGGTGAAGTTTCGTGTCCCGCCCACCCCCTTACTGGCCGTGTGACCAAGAGCAAGCCACTGCCCCTTTCTGAGCCTCAGCTTCCTCACCTGAATAAGCCTGGCCCAATTCTTCTCATGGCACCAATGAGACTCGAAGGTGTCAACAGATCTGTGATAAACTACACAACCCTCCACTGGTGTTGATTTTATGGCAAGCTACTCATCTTAGGAGGAGAAGGAGCCCCAGTTCTGACTAGGGGGCCGAGCTGCTGGGCCTGCTGCCTCAGGCCCGGCCTCCATGCCGGAGCTCACCTCGCACAGGACGATCCCAAAAGAGAAGACATCCACAGTCTCGTCGTAGCTCTTTCCTTGGGGAACACAGGAGAGCAGGCTATTAGGTTTAGTCCCTTCTCTGCTCTGCACTGAGTCTAGAGCCAGGTCAGGCCACAGCCAAGAAACAGAGTTAGAATAGGTTCTGTGTGGATGCCCCAAAGGCTGCCCTGGATAGACACCATCTGAAAATCACCTTTCCTCAGTCCTGGGTGGGCTGCCTTGGAGAGATCTTGTGAAACAACGCTGCCCAGGATGAAACTGCATGGGATAGTGAAAGAGAATTGGACCAGGGTTCATATGGACCCTGACACTGCCTGCTGTGTGCTCCTGGGCAGATTCCTGAAGCTCTCTGGGCTGCAGACTCCAGAAAGGGTTGTATTGGACCATTTCTGAGGCCTCACAGCCCTGTGTGGTTCAAGAATCCCAGTGAGCATCTCTGGCTGGTTTGAGCACTATCCACAAGGGGGCACCACACTTCAGTTCTCAGCACGGAGAGAGAAGAAAAGGCAATAAACAGCCTGAGCTCTCAGCTACCCTTGGGGCACAAAAGCCACAGTCAGACCTCAGCGTGGGCCCAGTATGGGGCACTGGCCAGCTCGCAGGCCTGAGCTCTGGGAGGGAGGAGTTTATGAGGTCCAGCCTGGCAGGGGATAAAAACCATCTAGCCCTCAGCTCTGGGTACCTGGCCTTACACTTCATAGGCCTCCCCTGAAGCCCCCAGGGCTTTGCTGAGAGATGCGGCCCCACCTCCCCTCCGGGGTGTCAAGACTCACCATTCAGCATCTCAGGGGCCATCCAGTAGGGGTTTCCCACCACCGTGTAGCGTTTCTTGCGATCACTCTTGCGCAAGGTACGCTTCTTGGTGGTGGCCTTCTCCACTGGGGGCTTCTTCCTCTCCTCAACTATGAGCCGTGACAGCCCAAAGTCTGCCACCACCACGGTCTTGTCCTGGGAGGACAAGGGCCAGGTTAGCACTTGGTGGGGACATTCCCAAAAGCAGCCACTGAGAAGGGGAGAAAAGGAGTGTAGCAAAGGGGTGTCTTAGCGAACGGGGCTCGGCATTTGTTTTTTCACTGTCTGCTCGCTGCACAGAGCAGGATCCCCAGGCCTGGGGGTGTTCTCAGCAGAGGCGCTGGAGCCTGGAGGGGTAAGGAAGGCTCTGGGACCCGGAGAGTGGAACTCAGAGGCAGGACAGAGGATTTCTTTTGTTTTGTGTTTTTCTCATCCTGCCTTGTTCCCAGAAAGATTTGAGGCCGAGGCTAGAACCAGGATAAGTCAGAAAAAGACAAGGTGGAGGCATTCAGTTGGGGGGGACGTAGGGGAGATAAGCTCTTCAAACAGCTACAAGGCAGTCATGTGGAAAAAGGATTAAGACTGTTTGGTGTAAGTCCAGAGGGCACAGCCAGGGGCCAGTAAGTGGACACCCAGGAAGCCACACTGGAAGTCAACAGGAGTAGTAACATTGTAACAGCCAAAGCTGACCAGCGAGGGGGACGGAGGCTGGCCCCAAACCAGTCACTGTGAATTTACTAGCTCTGTGGCCTCGGGCTGAGGCTTCAGGTGCCAAGGCTGTAAAACGGGGTCCTCAGTGAGTTGCTTTCACCATCACAGGGCAAAACCAGGATAAGTGACAGGGCTCTATGTACAGTTAAGGAACTTCTCAAGTCCCTTCTAACCAAAGGATTTCAAAGCTGCTACTGGGAGGAGGTGGGATTCGTCTGCATATGTTAGGAAGCCCCTGGAAGACAGAGGAGGGCACTAGAGGCAGCAGGAGGGGCAAGACAGGAGCCCTAGGTGATACCTCTGGTCTAAAGCAATAGGGGACAGTCTCCCTGGTGACAAGGAGGCCAGGAGGACCACCCTGGGGAGGCCCAGAGTGGTGGGACATACCAGCTTGATGAGGCAGTTGTGCGAGTTCAGATCCCGGTGGATGATACACATGGAATGCAAATAGGCCTGGAACAGAAGTATGAGCTGAGGCCAATGGGCAGTTAATCAACCAGATGGTGACTCTGAAACTGGGGGCCACAGAAGCTGCTCTTCTCCCAGGTCATCCCCACCCAGCTTCAGAATCAACCCAGACTCCAGAGCCCTCCTGCTGTCACTCCCTTGTCCCAACGCCAACAGAAAGCCAAAGGCCGCCGGGGCTTCCCCTCTCCCTGACGCCATCTCCTGCCCATCCTCTCTTCACTGACCCAACCCAGTGGATGCTCTCTCCTCAAGTCTCCGACTCCACTGGGCCCTGGCCCTTGCAAGCCTCCATCCCCTCTACCCACTTTACTTAGATGCCTCACCTGGGTGCATTGCTCCTACCCCCTCACACCCCCACCCTCACCCCAGTCTCTGGCTTCAGCCACTCTGGATCCTTCCTGCTGTGAAAGGGCAAATGGCCTCCTCCTGGTCCAGCTGGCTCTGTTCCCGACATCCCCCTCCCCTGAGACTCAGCATCCTCCCTGCTCTCTGTCTACACTGAGACGCTCCCCGTGGTCTAGTGGTGAGGATTCGGTGCCCTCACTTTGACTTCTCCCTATCCAAACGTTTCCAAACTGGTCTCTACTTGCTATTTCCCCCCTCCAGGCCTCCGCCCCTCTGGCTCTTGTCACCCTGGAGCCACTTCCTTTTCCTTCCCTTCCCCAGCAAGAGTGGAAGGAGCCACCCCCCAGGCCCCCGCAGCCCCCACAGCACTGCTTCCGTCCCCTGGGCTCCTGGAGCTGCTCGCACGCCCAGGGAGCTCTTCCTGACCTGCCTGCCACCCCTCCTCCGAGGCTGCCCATGCCTCTCCCGAGACACCTGCTCTCCAGACACCTGCCTTTTCCTTCCGGCCTCCTCAATGTCAGCGCCTCTCAAAGCCACCTTCTCTTCACTGCTGACCCCCACGAACCACCAGCACATCAGCCTCAGCAGATGCCTATCCTATCCTAGCTCTTCCCAAATCCGTTTCCCGACCATCACTCCCCCCCCACCCCGCCCCCGGCAGTCTGGTAAACGACACCACTGTTCTTCTAGGCACCTCAAGGTGCCCCAGGCCCACCTCCCCCACCACCCCTGCTCCCTCACTACCAACCAGTCTCCATTCTGACTCCACCTTGCCTCCCAGTCTCCTGGTCCCACAGCCCCACTGTAATTCAGAAACCTGAAAGGTTTCATGACTCCCGACCCAGGTCTCCCTGCCCTGAGTTCTCCCAACTCCCCGCCAACCTACTGACCACACCAGAGTCACCTTCAAAACAGCACAGCTCTGGTCATGAAATGTTCTTGCTTAAAAATCTTGTATGTGTGTCTTTTTGGCTTCCTAAATAAAGTCCGGACTCCTTAGCTTAAACACAGGGATTTTAATGTCCTCCCTGTCTAATACTGTCTTCATGGACCCCACATAAAACAGCAGGCATTAAAATCTCAGGCTTGGGGGTCAGACCAACTGACCCAAGCTCCTAGCTCCGTCCCTTTGTAGCTCAGCTTCTCATCTGGAACCAGGGCTGTCATGAGGGGTGCTAGTCCCTCAGCTCAGTGCCCGGCTTGGAGAAAGCACTCGGCAGTTGTCACTGTCCCCATCGCTGTGACTGGCACCATTCTTTCCCAGTGAAACAGACTATTTCCTCCTCTCTCCTCCCAGCTCTTTGCTGCTCTCATCACCCCAACCTTGGGGCCTGTCTGCCAAGAGGAACTTTCATGCAATTCTGACCCATCCTTCAGGGCTCAACTAGAACACAATTCCCGCTTCTCTGACTTCCTGGGCAGTGAGGTTCTCTGCTTTCTCCAAGGGCCCTCAGCACCTGGACGCCCCTGTGACAGCAGGGCCAGGCCACCTCGTGCTAGTTTGCTTCTCCAGTTCGCCTTGCCCATACCCTGTTTGCTCTTGAAGACTGGGAATTCTTTGAGAGTAGAGTTGTAAGCTGAGAACAGCCAGCTGTGGGCAATTTTCACTGGCACAGAGAGAAGCTTGATAAGCAGTTGCTGAAGGACCCAGCCCATGCAGGCTGCCCAGGACAGGGTCTCTGCCTTTCAGTGCCTGCCCGCCATCCCTGCACCTCTCCTGACCCCCAACTCCCAATACCCCTGGCTCCGCTGGCAGGGCTGTTGGCAGGACTCACCATTCCAGAGGCGATGCCTTTGGCAAAGCTGACCTTCTGCTGCCAGGGGAATGGGTCCTACAGGATGGAGGAATGCCCATCAGAGGCTTCTGGGCCCTGTCCCACTTGTGGTCCGGGCCCCGTGGGTCAACATGATCTGCCAGCAAACCCTCCCTACCTGTGCCCAGTCCCGCCCAGCATGGCCCCTTGTAGGCAAAGCAGTGGGCCTCTCTGGCCATCATGGTTCCAGAGTACTGGTGACACAGGTGTCCCACAGACAACCCACCAAGGCTCTCGGGAACTTTGGGGGTGGCGCGCTCACCACGCTGCGCAGAAAGTCCTTCAGCGTGCCCCCCTCGATGTACTCCGTCAGCAGGTTCAGCTTCTTGTCCTTGTACAGCACGCCGATGAACTTGAGCACGTTGGGGTGGTCCAGGCTGCGCATCACCTTCACCTGCAGGAGGGGAGGCCAAGGAGGGCGGGTGGTTTCTTTCTCACCCCTTCCCTCCAGGGAGTCAGCTTGACAAATGTGACCTGAATCTCCCACCTCCTATCTCATGTACTGCGGAAGAAGGGCCCAGGTGGATGGGAATGGCCTCCCAGGCCTCACCCCTGGGACCCTGCCTTTCTAGGAGCTGCATCAGGGGAACTGGAGTAGGAGGACCCAAGGCCTGGAGAGCAGCACCCAGTGGAGCAATGGAGAGAGGTGGGAGAACCGTGTCAACATTCAAGGTGCCAGGCTCCCCTGGCATGGCGTTCAGGTGGGGTCACAGCATCGAGCTGCACTGAACTGGTCTGTGTTCATGTCCATCACCCCACACTCCACGAGCTCCTCTGAACCACATCTTGCTGTACCCAGATCATGCTGTCTTTAGCGTTTGTTGCACAAATAATTATGCTGTAATTTAGAGGGGGCAGGGACGTTCCTCTAAATGATTTTTTCTGCCTTAAGAAAGTGACTCCAAACTAAGTTTCCTCTTGAAATATTTTTTTTTTGGTGCCAAAAGCCGGAATTGAAACCATTATTTAGTAACAACTTCCCTCTTCCAACACTGACATCAAACTCCTAACCCCCACACTCCCCTTCTTACCTCAGTCAGAAAAGTCTTCTGTGTCTCCTCGTCACACCGAATCAACTCCTTCATGACCATCACTTTGCCCGTGGCTTTGTGTGTCACCTAAAAGGAGGGTGACTGTTACTGGTACAGAGACCAGAGGTGGTTCTGGGGAACTGTGTGAAAATCGATGTAACTGGCCATCCCATCCCCTGGAGGACACACTGAAGTAACCGGATCAAACTGACAGAGCTCATGTGTAGAACAAACAGCACGGGCCCCGGGGGACTAAGAGGGGAGCACACCCTCCTCCCTGGAGAGCTGGGCATGCACAGAGGAGAAGCAAGAATCCAGAAAAGGGACATGTGGGAGGAGGCGGCGGGGTGGGGCTGCTGCCAAGCCAAGCAGGGTCTCTGGTCACCTGACACAGAAGCGTGTCCCCTGGGAGAAAAGGAGTCTGGGGGCAGGAGGGTCAGTGCCACAGACATGCACCAGGGAGCTGGGTGGGTCGGGAGTGAGCTCTCCAGCCCCACTGCCCCGAAGGCTAAGACACATGGCTTACCTGACCCCCCCCTCCCAGCTCTCAGCAGAGGAGGAGGAGAGAAAGAGAGGTTAGTCCCCGAGACTGTTCAGCAGGGAGGCAGGAGCCACTCCCAGCACCGAGGCCTCTGGGCACCTAAAGACACCCACTGACTGGAGGTGGGAGGGCCACGGGAGAGCTCGTCCCCACCCGGGGCTCCAGGTCCACCAAGCTCACTTCAGCAGCAATGCTGCCCTTCGGTGGCCTGGGAGGGCAGGGGTGCGGCCCTCACACCATCACCTCCAGCCAGGAGTGAGGTCTGGTATCCTGCAGGGCATCGGGGAGGCCATGTGATGAGAAATCCCCAAAAGAAGGTGAGAGGGCTGGGGGGCAGAGAGGTGGCACAGCTGCCACCAGTGCTCACCTTGATGGCCTGCCCAAAGAAGCCCTTTCCCAGGACCTCCCCGTGAATCAGGTCACACGGCCGGAAGATCTGCTGCGAATAGCTGCTGGAACAGCGGAGGGATTCTGAGCGGCTGATGTCACGGCTGAGCAGGAGGGGCTCCTTTGGGGAGCTGGGGCCAGGGGACTTGGAGATGCTGTTACTGCGCCTGAGGATGAGGAAGGATGAGGCTAGGGACAGGGCAGTCCTCAGAGACCCGCCAGGAAAGCCTAGAGGCAGGAACCTCAGGTCCGCCCCGTCCGTTCCAATGTCTGTAGTTAGGGTGCTGTGATGGGAGAGGGGACTCTAACATCACACAGTTGTGTCATCTAGGGGCTGCAGACATCTGCAGCCCATTTAAGCACGGTAAAATCACATTCAAAGTGGGAACCCTGAGTACATCTCACCCGGAACAATGGACTAGACTCTACTAGCTGACAGCACTGTTGATGGAAATCCACCACCTTCTGTGCCTGCCTGATTTAAGCCCTGACTGGCTTACAGCGACAGCCTAGTACCACCCCAAACAAGCAAATGGGATTTCGGATATTTTGCACATCTTTGTAGTACCTGTCTGCATTTCCCGAATTTTAAAATAATAAGTGTGCATGATTTTTAGAGCAATAAAGCCACTATGTTTATGACATTTTTTTTTTTTTTTGGCCACACCTCGCAGCTTGTGGGATCTTAGTTCACCAACCAGGGATTGAACCTGGGCCCTCAGCAGTAAAAGCTCGGAGTTCTAACCACTGGACCGCCAGGGAATTCCCTGTCCCTTCTTGAAAACCTAAAACAACTTTAATTCACCTCTTGCTTTCTAGTTTTCAACGGCTTTACTTACACTTATTAACCGTATCTGTGCCCCTTCTCCAGCCTCTGAGCCCCACGCTTCCCCCACAGGCCATGCTATCCTTCGGGGTCCAGCACTGCTGCCTCCTGTCCAGCTCAGTTCAGTGGACAGAGCCTGACCCTCTGGTTTCTAGGGAAACCTGGTAGACAGCTGGGTCCCGGCTATAAACTGTGATCCCTGGGGCGGGGGAACTGGGTCAGCACAATCCTCATAGCCTGTCCCTGGCCAGATGGTTCCCTTCCTAACTCTGCTGGCCTCTGAAAGCCGGCTCCACCTCGTCCGAGGGCCGGGTATGGGACAGTGCAGAGCCGGGGCGTGAAGTGGCACCTCAGGGAGCGTCTCCTCAGCGTCCCTTCCAGATTCTCCTTGGTGTCCAGGGGGCTGAGGGTGTCCGAGTGTCTGGCATTCTGCATGTGGGGAGAGAGCCGTGCATCCAGCCGCAGCTGGTCCAGGCGCTGGGAGACGGGGTCATGTTCAATCAAGAGCTGAAGCGTCTGGCTCGTCTGGCTAATTGCATCTTCTACCTGTGGCCAAGAGCAGTGTAAGGCTGGCTCCACAGGCTGTCCCATTGCAGGCCACCCACCGTCAGCCCAGATGACCCAAGCCCAGTGTGGCCTCCAGCTGCCACTAGCCACACAGTGCCCTATGACAGTCTGGCAGGCCATCCCTGCTGCCCTGGTAACGTGCCAGGCTGACACAGGAGGTCACTAGTGGTCACAGGCTCACTGGCAAGACAAAGAGATAGACTGGGGGTGGGAAAAGGTAAAGGCCATGGCCTGATCTCCCGGAGGGTCTGTTCCGTGTCCCACCCCCAAGGGACATACTGTACCTCTTCCACTCGGAGTGTGCGGACGGGGGTCCCATTGATCTCCAGGATGCGGTCCCCAGGGTGGATGGCATTGCGGTTGTTGGGACTGATGTGCATCCGGTTGACCCTGGGCCAGATAACAGTTGAGGTGGGGTGAAGGAATCTTTAAAAAGTGTCTGACCAATTTCTCTTGTGCAGGGAGGGCTCACCAGGCCCCAGGCCCCTACTGGCCCCCAAGGCCCAGGCCACTCACAGGGAAAGGCCACACCTTTCACAGGGTGCCCCGTCTCGGTAAAGGGCACCCCCACTCACCCAGAGGCCTAAGCCAGAAACTTGGATGGCACCCTCCCCATGTGGGGTTCCCTCACTGCCCCCCAACCCTCACCATCCTGAAGAATCCTCCACCACCATAGTGACCAACATCCCTTGCCTGGATCTTGCATCAGCCTCCTAATTGGTCTCTGCACCTCTAGGCCTGCTCCTCTCCCGTCCCACTTCCACGGCAGCCATCCTTCTAAAATGCTCACCTGGTTGTGTCACCTAGTTCCTTAAATCCCTCAATAGACCTGCTGAGTCTTCATAATCCAGGCCCTCCATGACTTAACAGACCCCCTCTGGCTACTCCCAACCACCCAATCTACATCAGACACAGCCACAGACTCCCACCTCAGCCCTGAACACAGTTCTAGGCTTAGAGCAGACTTCACCTCACTCCCTCAACCCCAGGACCTCCCCACTCTGCTGTGAGCACCCAGTGCCCAGCACACAGTAAGTGCACAGTCACCGTCTGCAGGGTTGGCAGCCACAGTGCCTCATTACTGTTATTAGGCAGACAGACTCTCCAGCTGGTCGCTGGCCTGGACCTAGGATGGAGTCTTAACCTCTTTCTCCTCCTTCCTCCATTCACTCACTCAACCAACGAAACAATAATCCATGCACACCCACTATGTGCCAGGCACTGTTCCAGGCCCTGGACACGCAGCATTGAACAAGACTAAGTTCCAGAAGGAACTCGTGAGGAGGACACATGATAAACAAACATAACCAAGCCAGATAATTTCAAAGAGCAAACATGATCTGAAACTTGACACGTGAAAGGTGAGAGATTCTGGCGTTAAGTATCTGGTGGGGAGGAGCCTAGGCAGGGAGAATAGTAAGTGCCAAGGCCCAGGCACGGTGACAGCACAGTGAGTCCAGGAGGACGAGACGAGATGAAGATGTGGGGAGCTCTGCTAAGACTCTGGGGTTCCTATCCCCTCCAGGCCCATCTGTGGGCTCTGCTCAAGAACCCCTGCCCCAGACACTCACTCTTTTACTTGCACGGTGGTGGCGTAGTTGGAGCAGGCACTCTCCACGGACACGGAGAAGCCCCGCCTGCCCTCGGTGGTGGCCGGCATGGAGATGTGTGTGACGGAATAGGGCAGCTGGTCCTGGACAGACTCTGTGGAGAGCCTCTCAAACATGGGTGCCAGCACCACCTCGTTGTGGCACTTCCCACTGCGGGAGGAACAGAAAGGGGGCTGAGAACCTGGAGCCCCACCTGGAAGCCCCCACGTGGCTTCAAGTAACAGTATCCATAGCCCCATGTTCACTGCCCTTGCCCGATTCCAGCTGGCAAGAATAAGCAGCCTGGGTTCTCTGGGGTGGGCTGGGACTGGGGGAGAGACAGCCTGGGTTCTCTTCACTCTGCCTCTGACTCAAGTTAAGAACTGGGCCTCAGCCTGACTTTTTTTATCGACAGAGGCAGTTGGACTGAGTGAGTTCTAAGGGGTCTTTGCCTTTAATGTTCTGGGATCCTTCTCCGAGAGCGCCCTCCCAGGCACTCTCTTCCTCTGGGAGGATTGCAGGGCAGTGTGGTTATTCTCCCAGTAGGTAAGTACAGAGGGCAGAGATGTTAATCATCTTGCTCACAGCTTTCAGACCTAGTAAAGAGCATTGCTGTGATAGGAATCCAGCATGCTGATACCCCTGTAATCTTTCTGCCCAACTCACAGTGCCACTTGTCCCTCTCTCTCAGCCACTCTTGTAGGGAAGGATGGACACGGGGCCATCATCTTACCAGTAGAGGGTGGCGTGCTGCACCAGGGCGTACGCATCCCCATCCTCAATGATCACCTTGCAGCTCATACAGGCAAAGCACTCTGGGTGGTACTTGAACTCCCCGGCCACCTGTGAGCAGGTGGGGAAGGGTGGACAGACATGGGGAGGAAGTGAGTTGTCACTGCTGCTGGAGTGAAGGAAGGGGTGGGTGAGGGACCTCCCATCAAGGATCTACAGACCCCAGCCATAATCTACCTTGGCACTCCCCTCCCTCGTACTTCCAGAGAAAGGGTCAGATGGGTGCCTCCCTGTCATTTCTGAGGTTGCAAAAAACTCTTTCGGTCTCAGCCATGAGAACAGGTTCCTAGAAGTAATCATCCCCACTAGAAAGGCTCATGCTCTCCTTTAAGGCCCTCATCCCATCGTACTGTGTCTCCTCCCTGCCTGCCTACCCACCCACCCCAACACTGGACTGTTAAGTCTTTGAGGGAAGGACATTACCTGGCACTTAATGGGTACTAAAAAAACATCTGTTCAGTGACTGAATAAATAAAGGGAGAGGCCTCGGCTGATGGGAAGACCAGAAGATGAAGGGCCACGGGGAACTGGAGCTACTGACAATGGACTCTGTGGACCAAGAGGGGCAGCGATGGAGGGATTCACGCACCATGACAGGCCCCGTCATCAGCAGAGAGCATCCATGGCAGAACTCCCCAAACTTCCCCCAGTAGTCCTTGTGGCAGTAAAGCTTCCCATCCTTCTCGTAGTACCAGTTGGTGAGGGAATCCTGGCATTCGGAACATCTGAAAGGCAAGATGAGAACAGAAACTCTCCCGGATCCTTGGTACTAGGCTACACGGGCTGCCCCTGGCTCCCAGGTGTAAGAACAAAATGGAGGGACCTCTTTGATCCACAGCCAGGACAAGGGAATGTTACAGTTTGCTGCTATCTTCCCAACGGAAGCCAGTCTGAGTGAACAGGACCCCAGAAACCAGCTCTGTATGATCTGCCTCTGCTGGCGGACCTCAACCTTTCTGGGTCTTGAAGCCCTTGGAGAATCTGATAAGAGCCAAGAAGCCTCTCCTGGAAAAATGCACATAGGAGGAAAATGTGCATAGAATTTAGGTATGGGGTACATGTGTATCAAGGGTTGAAGCCTACTCACGGCCCCCGTTAAGAACCTCTGGTCTAGACAGCTATCTCGACGAATCAAAGCTCAAAAACCCACCCATTACCAACAGAATCACTGATGTAGCATTCTTTTAATTAAAAAAATTTTTTTAAATTGACGTATAATTGATTTAAAATGTTGTGCCAATCTCTGCAGTATAGCAAAGTGACTCAATTATACACATATAGACATTTTTTTAAAAAACATTCTTTTCCATGATGGTTTGTCACAGGATATTGAATATAGTTCCCTGTGCTATGCAGTAGGACCTTGTTGTTTATCTATCCTATATATAACAGTTTATGATGTAGCATGCTTGAGAAACATATGTTAAGCATAAAGAAACAGGCAAATCCAGAAAGGGGAGGTCATTCTATTAGACAACTGCTCTTTACTCTTCCAAAAAGTTAAGGCCCAGGGATTAAAAAAGCCTAGAGACACAGAAACCAAATGTGATACCTAAACCTTGTATTTGAATCTGGACTGAAAAAGAAAACAGACGACAGTGACATTTTTGGAACAACTGAGGAAATCTGAATTTGGACTATACATTAGATTATATTGTAAAATTACTGTCAATTTTCTTAGATGTGATAATGATACTTTATATAGAAGAATTTGTAGAAGAAAAAATAGTAAAGTAATAATTAAGGGGAAACTTCAACTGACTTTTAAATAGTTAAGTAAAAAATAAATATATAAAACATTGTGTGTGTGTGTGTGTGTGTGTGTGTGTGTGTGTGTGTGTGTGTGTGTGTATGTATGTGTGTACAGACAAATAAAGTGGCTTAAAGTTAGCAAATGATGAATCTAGGTGATGGATACATAAGTGTTCTTTGAACTATTCTTTCAACTTTTCTATATATTTGAAAATTTTCAAAATAAAATATTGGGGGGAAAAAACCCAAAACCCCATGGGTGCTGTGTAATACATGCATGTTAGCCCCAGGCCTCCTTTCTGCTCCAGTCACCTTGACGCTCCACCTTCGGTCAGGCTGGGGGGTGTTCTTGGGCCATGTCTGTACAGACATGCTCGTCCTCACGTCTGATCCTGGCGCCCAGGGCTAAGAGCCCCTCGGCCTGACAAGCCCATCCCACCTCTTTCTCCCTGTTAAGACTCTCTGTTCTTGTCGTCGAGGTCTCACACCACCCACACTGGCTACATCCTTGCTTTCTGAGAGGCAAGGTGGAGCTGCCTCTTGGTTTGAATCCTGACCCTGCTGCTTACTAGTTATGTCATCTTGGGCAAGTGACTTCACTTCTCTGACCCAGCTTCCTTATCTGTAAAATAGACTGCTGCGAAAATAAAATAATCTGTATCAAAGGGTAGACAGTTTGGGACTTCCCTGGCGGTTCAGCGGTTGGGGATCCGTGCTTCCACTGCAGGGGGAACGGGTTCAATCCCCGGTGGGGAACTAGGATCACGCAAACTGCGCGGCGGGGCCAAAAATAAAATTAAAAAATTAAAAAAAATAAGTATAAACAGTTTCTATGAAAGGTCTAGTGCAGTAGGAACTCAGTAAGTGTTCATTGCTGTTAAAGATTATGATGATAATGGAAGCTCACGTTATCGGCCCCTTACTGCCATCAGCTGGGTGGCTTTTGGACAACTTCTCTCAGTAGCTTTTCCTCATTGACAAAATGCGATTCACAGCATCTATTACAAAGACCCACTATGAAGACTAAATAAGTTAATGCAAGAGGAAAACCTTTTGCAAACTGTGAAGGGCAAGGCAAGTGTATTATTATAGTAACTTGGGAGTAAATTGGCAAGCACTGTAGATAGAAAAGATAGATATACAAGGTTCCCTACTCCGCTTTCCAAGAGCTTTATAATGAGTTGGGGAAGAGATTCTAATCAAAACTTGATTAACAATGCAGGGTGAGAGGCCATGACGGGGGCTTCTGCCACCAGCCATTCCCACCTTTAGCATTTCCTACTTGTCCTTTGGATGCTGAACTTCAGGGTCCTGAGAGCTGGGTCTGGTGTGAAGAGTAAGGATATGAAGTGCCCAGAATGGCTCAGTGAGGACCACAAATTACAGGAGGTAGAGGAGAAGACCCTGTTCTGGGCTTGCAGCTCCAACTCCTCTCAACGTAAAAGGCATGCTGGGGGACTTCCCTGGTGGCGCAGTGGTTAAGAATCCGCCTGCCAATGCTGGGGACACAGGTTTGATCCCTGGCCCGGAAAGATCCCACATGCCACGGAGCAACTAAGCCCATGCGCCACAACTACTGAGCCTGCGCTCTACAGCCCGCGTGCCGCAACTACTGAAGCCCACGCACTGCGACAACAAGTAGGCACCCCCCCGCTCGCCACAACTAGAGAAAGCCCACGTGCAGCAACGGAGACCCAACGCAGCCAAAAAAAAAAAAAAAAAAGGCACACTGGATGAGCTCTGAATTGGGAGGAGAGATCTGGGTTCAAGTTCTTAGGAACTACATGCCCTTGGACAAGCCCCTTTCCCTCTCTGGGCTCAGTTTCCCCACCTGTAAAATGAGGGGATTAGACTTTTCCCTAGATGATCGAAGGTTCAAGTCTCACCACCACTTTCCCCCTAAGTGACCTAGGGCCAGCTGCTTTACTCCTCATTTGTGAAATGGCAACATCACCACCTACTTTCGGGGTAATAGTGAGGATTAAACTAGGTCCTGGACGGCTGTGAGGTGCCTAGCACAGGGCCAGCACCAGAAGCAGGGGCTTCCTTCCTGCTGCCACCTGCTGATGTAAAGTTTCTGGGTATCTGCTTTCCTCCTTCACTGGAGAGGAACAGTGTCCCACTTACTCCTGGTAGACTCAGCACCTTGCAAAGGGCTGGCAGAGTAAGCCCTTAGCAAATGTTTCCAAAGTGAAAACGGTGGGAGTGGCAAGAACCAGCAGTCCAGGTGGGAGCACAAGAGTTCCAGGGCTCATGGTCACTGGGCCCTACCCATCTCCTGTCTGCAGGGGAGAAAAGCTGGTGCAGACGAATTTGCACCCAACTGCAGGCCTGGGCCCTGTCACACCCTCGCAATAGTATGTGTGCCGTGGGGCACAGGAGCGCCAAACACGTCCTTCTCTCCATTGCCAATATCCTGCTTTTGTTTGCTGCAAGTAGCCCTGGCCAGGCCCAGGAGAGGAGGCAGGGAGAGAAGCGAGTGCAGGCACGCAGGAGACAGCCACGCCAGCCTCCTGGGAAGAACACCTGGCCAGAAAACAACACCACCAATGCACACATCTGTGTCAAGGAATGCCTTTGACGGGCACAGCCAGTTGCATGGCCTAAATCAGTCACCACAGGTGTCTCTGAAGAACAGGAAGGTGAACAGCTGATAGGAGGACTGGTTGTGGGTCCCCAAGCTGCTTTGTCACAGAACACAAGTGGTTCCAGGCCACCGGGGAAGTTGCCAGGGTAGACTTAGAGTCCTAGCTTAGACATTAACAGCAGCTATGGTGACCTGTTACAGGAATGCTAACCATACTCTGGGTGCTGTTATGAGGTGCCTTACATGATCTCTAACCCTGACCACACCCTGCAAGGTGATAGGATTATCCCTGTTTCACAGACTAGGAGACTGAAAAGCAGGGTCAAGTCACTTCTGCAAAGTTGCCCAGTACACACGTGACGGAACTGGGATCTGAACCAATGTGCACTTGCACCTGTCGATGCAGCACGTCCACTAAGCTGGGCCTCGGGGTTTGCATCTTTGAAAACACGGAGGCTGGAGCCCTGAGAGCTCGCGTTCCTTCTAGTGTTAACACCTGCTGACACTCCTCCTTAAGCCCAAGGACCCAACAGTTAAATGGTGTAGCGACTCTCCTCCTTTGCTGAGTCCACAGCAGGCTGGTCCCCAGCAGACTCTGCCTTTTAAGAAAAGAATCCAAAACACACTCTGGGAAAGTAAGGTGCGACTCAAAAGAATCCCACCTCAGGTTCTCAGGGGCTACGGCCACAATATGCTCTCCCCAAAGCCAAGGCTTTTTCCCAGCTTTCAAGTTTTTAAAGTTTCAAGTGAAAGTTAACATCTGTCCTGGCTGCAGGCCAAAGGGCATCCAACTCAGAGGTGGTGGGGTTGATGGTGGAGCCCAGCCCTGGGGTGGAGGCATCAGCCACCACACTCTCCTGGTCAGTGAGCGGAGCTGAAACCCTCCAGCCCACACGTCTTGACAACCTCCAGAACTTTCCCCGAGCACTACGGAGAGCTCCGTGGACCAAACCTTGATGGTCAGTTCAGTGGGCAGCTCAGATCCAAGCTGAGGCCTTTTGAGTCAGCAGGGAACACACTGGTTTAAAAAAATAATACTTAGAGTCTCACAAATAACTTTTTTCAAGATCTGGGTCCATATTCCTTCTTTGCCATTTACTATCTGTGTCACATAAAGCCAGTTACTTCATGACTCTTGAGCCCCAGTGTCCTCATTTGCACACCAGTGATGATGAGAATTAAATCACGTACAAATGCCTAGCACGAGCCTGGCCCACAGCTGGTGCCCATGAAGTGTTCACTTCCCCACCTCCGTCTTTAATTTGAGAACACCAGGGGCAAAAGGAGACAGACCCCTTGCCCTGCCATGCCCAAGCAATACGGATCTGTTTCTTGGCCCAGAACCAAACACATTTCTGGAAATAAAGACAGTCCCAAAATGAATTATTCATCTAGCCCATTAGAAATCAATTGATTATAATAAATTCCTACCAATTAGGAAATAGTTACTGTTCATCTAGGGTGTGCGAGACCAAATAGGCAAGGTGCTGGCAGAAGCCAAGTGAGATAAGACAGAGGCCTAGCCCTCAGTCACATGCAAATTCTCCAGATCAAATGTTTACAGGTAAAATTTCAACCTTATGTGGTAAAAGCAGCACACAGCCACAATTACAGTGGATTTACACAGGTTAAAGAACAAGCCCTCCCATGTCCTGGTTGGATGCTCATCCTTAGCCTCTGAATGAGCAGGAAACTGTTGGGAAGAAGCTTCTTCCAGCCCCTGCCTCTGAGCTGTGACCGGGGTGGACGGGAGAGCGGGCAGGTCTCTGCCCCTGCCTGAGAGTCACCACTGGGGATGCTACGCCTCCCCAGGCCCAGGGGCTGGGAAGAGAACAGGGGCCTAGAGACTCCGGTCCGTCAGAGCCCAGTGTTCTACCACCACAGACCCCTTTATTACTCCTCCTTCCTGCAGACCCTGTAGACTGAAACAGGGGGTCAATTAAGCTGTAATTATTATGGATATGTTGTTATCCTGTTTGAAAAAATGAACCAAACACATAATGAGCCTCTGATCAGCAAGAAATAAGTGCTGCCACAGTGCGTTGATTCAGTTCCAACCAAAAGCCAGGAAGGCTGTAATAGTTTCAAGCAATTTGTGCCGTCGTGCTGCAGTTAAGGGTAGAGCCTCCGGTATTTGGAAAAAATGGAAAAGAGCCTGTGTGTCTCTGAGGAGGTACATAGGTTGCAGAGTTGGGAACCATTCACCTCATCCAAGTCCTTCATTTTTCAGATGAGGAGAAAAAGAGTCCCAAGGTGGCTGCCAAATGTTACTGCTAAGCTGGGCTGGGTTAAGAATAGTTTCTCCCTTTAAACATGGGTTGCTTTAGAATACAAAGATGCACTTGTTTTCTTTAAGAGACAATGTGTAAACCAAACCCATTAAATCAATGTTGGGCATTAAACGGAAAAGCTATAAAAAGAAAAATGCTTTAAAGATGTCAGACAAAAGTCACTCCTTAATTTACCTCTTTTGTAAATTCCAATT
>NW_021146548.1:0-11956 GCF_002837175.3 Physeter macrocephalus
GGGGACGCGGGTTCGTGCCCCGGTCCGGGAAGATCCCACGTGCCGCGGAGCGGCTGGGCCCGTGAGCCGTGGCCGCTGAGCCTGCGCGTCCGGAGCCTGTGCTCCGCAACGGGAGAGGCCACAACAGTGAGAGGCCCGCGTACCGCAAAAAAAAAAAACAAAACAGAAAATCTAGAAGCCATTTCTGATTCCCCCCTCTCCCTTATCCTTCTCATCCCCACAGCAAACCCTATCTTCAAGCCACACGCTGAATCCATCTACTTCTCTCCATCTCTGCTGCCAGACCCCTAGACTAAGCCACTCTCATGTCTTGCCTCCTGACCTCTCACATGGAAGAGCATTCCAAGTGAGAGAACAGGATGTGCAAAGTCCAGACGAGGCATGCTGATGGGGAGGGGGTGTCAGCCCAACAAGTGTGGAGAAGGCATAAGCGTGTGCCAGGAAAAGAGGTTGAGACCAGACCAGGCAGAGGCTGCGATCCAAGCAGAAAAGCAACAGGATAATGGAAGGCGGGCTTCAGGGGGGCTTAGCTTAGCAACACAGGTGGGACAGAGTGGGGGCGGGGAAAGTCTAGAATGGGGAAGGGACTGGAGAATGAGTTTGAGGTTCCAAGGTCATGGCGCTGAGGTGGCGAGTGGGGTAAGGATGGAAAAGAAGAGCAGAGACTGGAAACATTTGGAGAAAAATGATCAGAGCGACAAGACTCTTGGAATATAGAGGGGAAAGAAGAGGGGAAAAAAAGTCAAAAGATGCTTCTTGGAGACAAGCGAGGGCTAAAGGAGAAGCTGGGCTGGTGGTTTGGTGGTGGGAATCTGGGAGGGGAAGGGGCCTCCCCCAGGGTCCTATGTCTGAGTCACGGAGAAAGTTCAGGCTCGGGAGCCAAGGGAAGCGAGCCCTAAGCACTTGCCTGAACTGGCTTCTGGGGTTCTGAGGCTGAAGGTGGGGATGAGGGTGGGAAGTCAAGGTTTTGGGGGGGCCCTTGTCTAGAAGGCCAGTGCTATGGGGGTCAGGGAAGAGCTCAGAGGTGGGTATGGGGTCTCACCCGCCTGCGCTCCGTCCTGTCCCGGTTGTGGGTGAACTGTAAGACACAGGAAAGGGTTGGTGAGCCCTGCCCTGCCCCTCTGCCACCCCTTCTCCCTGGGCATGGCTCACGGTCACCCACCTTCATAGTGGGCTGCAGTCGCTCTGCGTGCCCGTGGTTTCCGGCCTTTAGGTGCTGAGAATCAAAGAAAGACAGATGGGCAAAGCAGTCCCCACGTCTAGAGGGGCCAGGAGCTGCTCTCTCAGCCCCATCCCCCTCAAAACCCTGGCATCCTTATTCTCGTCCAGACTCCTGGCCTCAGAACCTCAGGCCTTATCTTCCTCCATAGGTAGAGCCACTGATAATTTATCATCCAAACTGGGATGCTTCTGAGAGCAATAGGGGTGTTATTAATCGTCGCACTGAGCCAACAGGTGTAAGCCAGGACAGCCCCCTGCAAACCTGGATTCGTGGTCACACGGTCACCCCAGTCATAAGTCTCTTTGCTTCTTGGGGTTCAGGCCTCTGACTCCCCCACCTCATCTTCATCAGGACCCCAGGGGTTCTCCTAATTCCTGCCCATCCTGCCTTCAAATCTGGGGTAGGGTCTGAAGTGAGAAGCAGGTCTATGCCATGGAAGGAGCTTCAGAGGGAGGGTCAGAATTCTAGGTTCGAGTTTCCATGACTCTGAACCCCCCCCTTTACTCTCCGTGCCTCAGTTTCTCTATCCGTAAATGAGGATAATGGGTTTTGTTCTGCCTGCTTCATGGGGCTGTTGCGATGAACAAAAGCAATAATGAGTCCAGACGCCACCACAGACCAGCCGCTATTATTATTCCTGAGGTTGGGATGAAGGGCTGCTCACCACTCCTGCGAGGCCGAACCAGTTTCAGGAAAGGCAGGGCATCCTGTCGCTCCTCTATCTGGGGATTCAGGTCCTAGGGACATTAAGGGCAGGGCTAAACCAGGATCTTGCAAGGGGCTCCCAGAGGCATAAACTGAGACCGACAGGGGGCCCGGCACGAGAGGCCCCAGCCAGCAAGAGGCACAGAAGTCTTAGGGAGGGACCGAGCCCCTCAGCCAAGAGTGGCCAGGGCCACGAGGAGGCAAGTTCCAGGGTCAGGCCGCAGCCCTCGCCCCCCTTCCCACAACCAGCCACATCCCCCTATCCTGCTCCGCCCAACCAGCCATTGGTACATTGCACACACGCCCACACCCAGTCAGCATGCACAGTGGGTACACGCACCGCACACACAGCCAGCATCCCTCTCCCACGCAGACTCCCACACACTCCCACTTCCACCACGGCCGCTAAACGCTTCGTACTCGGCTGACACAGGCGCGGCACAAACCCCTCACACACAGTTGTCACCCTCTCTCTCACGTACCCATGCCCCACGGCACGGCTGGTGCACACCCCCGCACACGGCTGGCACGGCCGGGGCACACCCTGCACCCTCAGCCGGCACACACTTCCCATGCCCAGCAGCCCGAGGCCAGGACCCACCCCCACTCACCAGCGGGTCGGGGTCCTCCTCAGCCACCAGCTCCCCCTGGGAAGGCTCCTGCTGGGAAGGAGGCAGCGTCACCCTGTCCTTCTCCACCTGACATCTCACCCTCCACCCATCTTCCTGGCCCCCTGCCCTCGGCCCACCCGGCCCCATCAGCTGCTCGACAGAGTCCGCTCCTGATCTGCCCAGGGAGGGGTGTGCAGGCGGGCCTCACCTGGGCAGACAGCGATGCCCGGCTCCCCAGGCTGACCACGGCCAGCAGGAGGCCAAGGCAGGCCAGCGCCAGGCCCAGGCCCAGCACGAGCGGGGCCAGCAGGGCGGTGCCCGGCTCCCCCCGGCGCCCCCTCCGCCTCTGGCTCCGACGGGCGGCCATGGGGGCGGGGGCCTGTGCCTGCCTCACCGCCCCCCCATCCCGGGACCCGAGGGATCGAGGGAGGGGGAGCCGGCGGGCGGATCGGGCTGGAGAGAGGGAGGGGCCAGGGAAACGCGGCGGGAGGGGGGGGTTGATGAGGACAGGAAGCCGGACACTGTGTGTGAGATTAAACTCCGAGCCCGGCCGAGCGCAGTGCACGGAGCGGGGCGCGCGGCGCTCCGCGTGCAGACCACAGGGCGAGTCCCGGCCGGCGGGCACGCACCGCCCGGGCGTGGAAAAGCGGGGCAGTGTTTGTGTGAGTGAGCAGCGGGCGAGATGGGGTGTGCGGCTGAGCGCCCTCCACGCGGCCGACCGACGGGAGAGAGGGAGCGAGGGCTGAAAGGAGCAGAAACTCCACTCGGGCTGTGTACGGGTGGCCCGGGCGACAGCACTGCAGCTCCTGCAGGTCTAGTCCTGCCCAAGCGAGATTGCTAATTTAGGCCTCCAGACCAAGGTAACTAGGCAATGCCTCAGTCAACACGGTTAGAGGCCAAGGCGCATTTGGATTTTAGCCGCGGCACGCAAAGACAATTCTTTCCTGCAAGTGACGGAAAGAGCCTGAGGGCATCCATTCGCGCGGGTTGGGTTTTCACTTCTTTTAGCAAATCAGTTGGTAGTTGATTGAAACCCCGGGGTCATGCAGCTGGGGAGAGCAAGCTTCTAGACCTGTGTGCCAGAAACATCTCCCGCCCAACCCCACCAAGTGTGTTCCCCAAATGCACTTCTCTGGAAACACAGAAGCCACTTAAGCAAATAACAGGGCTAACCTGAGCTCAAGTGGAGCTACAGGAACTCTAAATTTAACGTGGCGCTAAGCCACGGTAGCAAAACCAAAATGTAATACCTAACCTAATTGCAGTTACGGCCTCTCCCAGGAGTTGAGTTTTCAACCAATCAGTCTGGAATTTCCTGATCCACACCAGTGAGGTAGTCTCCAAAAGACTCCTGCCCTTCCCGGCCCCAAAGGGAAGGGGACCTTGCCTGAAACAATCCTTTCTTTTCTTTTGCTAATAAATGCCTTATCCCTATAAATGATCCATTTGGTTCAACTCCTCAGAGGCCTTTCTGCTTGTTAAATGGGTTGCTGCCCGATTCGTGCATGTTGAATAAAGCCAATTAGATCTTCACATTTACTCAGCTGAATTTCATAAAAGCTGGACCCTTTTTGCCATGAAAACACTTTTGTAAACAGTCAGACCCTCCAAAGTTCATTTAAACTATGCAGTGTTCACCTCTGCATATTTGCAAAGAAAAGTACTGTATTAGAAGAAAACTCTGTTGCAAAAGTCATAGTTAAACAACAAGGTAAAGCAGTGGTTCTGAACAAGGTAAGGATGTGGAGACCCTTCTGCCTTCCCCCCTGCTCAGTCCTGCCCGCTCCCCCGCTGCCCTCCTGTCTTGGTTTCTTTTCCGTTATGGAACCTTTCTGAACCACCTTCCTGCTTCAGGGTCTCAACACCAGTTATTCCCCTTACTTGGAACACTCAGACCACCCTCACCCCCAGCTCAAGTCACTTCAAAGAGAGTTTTCTAGATCATTTTTTAAAATTAGGTTCCCAACTTCCCCCGTTCTCTATTCTTTATTTCCTTCTTAGTTATTTTGTAATGATCTGTTCGTACTTTGTAATGATCTGTTTGGCTACTATCTCCCCAACTACATTGTAAAATACAAATTACATATTTCCTGGTTTATCTGCTTATCGTCTATCTCTAGAATGTAAACTCTATGAGGACATCAATCACTACTGTGCTCCCAGCACCTTGTCAAATGCTGGCTCCCCAGATATCACAGAGCAACCTGTTGACAAGATAAAGCCAGGTTTATTGCTTACCCCTTGACAGTCTGACAGCACTTCACAGGGAGATGAGTAAGGCCATGACATTTATTGAGACTCTGAAATCTCATTTAAAGGGGGAGAGTCTTTCCATGATGGGGTAGGATCGGGGGTTGATTAGGGTTGGGGAAGGATCATGGCGTAATAGTTTAGAATGAACACAGAATAATGAGGATTTTGAGGTGAGGGGTTCAAACAGTCTTAGGGTGCAAACTGTCAGCAATAAATAAGCAATAAAGTTAATTTGCAACATTCATCTTTCTGGGCAAGTCTCTTGGAAAAATGTTATGCCAATGAAGGCAGTGGAATAGTCATGTTAATATCAATGTTAAGGGACTTCCCTGGTAACGCAGTGGTTAAGAATCCACCTGCCAATGCAGGGGTCATGGGTTCGAGTCCTGGTCTGGGAAGATCCCACATGCCGCGGAGCAACTAAGCCCGTGCGCCACAACTACTAAGCCTGTGCTTTAGAGCCCGTGTGCCACAACTACTGAGGTCTGCACACCTAGAGCCCGTGCTCTGCAACAAGAGAAGCCACCGCAATGAGAAGCCCGTGCACCGCAACGAAGGGTAGCCCCCGCTCGCCGCAACTAGAGAAAGCCCGCGTGCAGCAACAAAGACCCAACGCAGCCAAAAATAAATAAATAAAAATTTTTTTAAAAAATCAATGTTAAGCTGAATGAGTATCCCTGGTTTCAGTTCTCAAGCTACATAATAGATGCTTAATAAACATTTGTTAGTTGATTGAACTGAAAGCCCCAAGGGGACAGGGACGACATATGTCTTCTCCTCTGTTTATACTTGGAGACTAGCGAAGTATCAGGCAAACGGGGGGCACTCAATAGATATTTAATGAACGAATGAATGGACAGATCTTCATTTGGGATTCTAGTGGTTCACATTTAATACAGGGAGAAGGAAGAAGCCCAAGAGACTTTGGTGGAAAGCCCAGAAGGAATTCTGGTCATTTTCAGGATTGATATCACTTAATGACACTGATTGAAATTTAATTTTACTTCAAACTTGTGACTTTCCTTTTTCCCTTGAAGCAAGGTTTTCTCTGTCATTATTCTGTGCTTAATAGGTGTGATTAGGCTTTTCTGGGTGCATACAAATGAGATGAAGAAAGGGATGACGGAGTGGAGAGGGATTATCTGAGGTTATTGGGCAAGAGTTGGAAGGGGTCAGGGAAAGAAGAGCAAGATGCAAACCGGTACCAGACCTCACTGTCGAGCCAGGCGAGGAACTGAAGGAAATCTGAGGAGTTTGTGTGCACGCCTGAGGGTGGCTGGCTCTTCCCACCAGGCCTCGAGCTGAGGAAGGTCTTGGTTTTGTCAGCCACGGAGATCTGTTCCTGCACAAGCCCCCTTCCTTCAGGTGACCAGAGAGACCTCCATCTGGAAAAGCCTGACCCACATAAAGGCAATGCTTGTGTTTTCTTGAAGTAATTCGGTTTCCTTCCTCAGTTTACCCACTCTCTCCTCAGCTCTGAGGCCAGAGCCCTGAGATGAACATGTGAGCCTTGTGTTTAGAGATGACGCTGATATTCATTAAATAGTTCTTTGATTTTCACTGAGCTTGATGAGTGAGCCATTACCATGGGCCTCTGTCAGTCTGGGTATTGGACGCGTGGAACAATTAGGAAATAAAACAGGATTTCTGATCCCAGGTCAGGCATACTCCTCATCACCAATCTCCCCTCAGATCCCGCTGAAATCAAAGTAGACAGTGTCAAAAGGAAAGAGAGGGCTTCCCTGGTGGCGCAGTGGTTGAGCGTCCGCCTGCCGATGCAGGGGACGCGGGTTCGTGCCCCGGTCCGGGGGGATCCCACATGCCGCGGAGTGGCTGGGCGCTGCTTAGGCTGCCAAGGAGAGGCCACGTTCTTGGCCAACAGGCAAAGGAAAGTGGGAGAAGGGGAACTGAAAACCCAGAATTGATTGAAGGCCTGGAAGACAGGCCACCAGCATCAGTTATGACTCTACTTCCGTTCCTCACCAGAAGGCATTTTCCCTCAGACAAAATGTCAGACATCTTGTCTCCAAAGAAATGGAATCAATTGTCTGAGGGAAGTTAATGCTTCTGGTATGAATGTTGGAGGTTCAGAATAAGTGTTTCTCATTCTAGCATTTGGGGTGGCCCACTGCCTGACAGTTGACCGTCAACCTTCCCTACCCCAATTGAAGCCTTTCAGTTGATATGTCCTATCTTGAGGCACAAAGAATTTCTAGGCCACATTTTCACCAGGGAAAAACCTAGAGGAGAAATAGTATAATTTATATACCAGCAGAGGAAATCCAGGATACCTAGGTAGTTCTTTATTAAATATTACCAAGGATCACCATGCATATGGGAGAACCAGTAGCATGCAAAGAAAGACCAAAATAAGCAAACAAAAAAACTGACACTGGAGAAAACAGAGATAATTCCTAGTACAAAGAGAACTATCTAATATCCTTGGAGATTCAAGAAGACAAAATATCCATAAAGCAAGAACAGGATGTTGTGTGAGAGAGGAACAATCAGAGAACAAAAATTATTTCGCAGAGACTAAAAATGTGGTTGCAAAAATGAATGTTGAATAGAAGGATTACAACACAGAGTTAAGGAAAAAAATCTCTAAAAATATAGAATAAAAAGAGGAAAAATGGGGGACTTCCCTGGTGGCGCAGTGGTTAAGAATCCACCTGTCAATGCAGGAGACATGGGTTCGAGCCCTGGTCTGGGAAGATCCCGCGTGCGGTGGAGCACCTAAGCCCGTGTACTACAACTACTGAGCCTGTGAGCCACAACTACTGATGCCGTGTGCCACAACTACTGAAGCCCACACACCTAGAGCCCGTGCTCTGCAATGAAGAGAAGCCATTGCAATGAGAAGCCCACGCACCGCAACGAAGAGTAGCCCCTACTCACCGCAACTAGAGAAAGCCCATGCATAGCAACAAAGACCCAACGCAGCCAAAAATATAAATAAATTTATTTTAAAAAAGAGGAAAAATGGAAATCAGGGAGAAGAGATAGCAAACACAGAGGACCAATCCAGAAGGATCATACAGTTATTAGGAACCCCAGAAAATAATAATGAATACATTGGAGGGAAGCAAACTATCTTAGAAAAAAATAAGAGATAATTTCCAGAAAAAGTCATGCCTTCATTCTGAAAGGGTTTATTGTATGCTCAAGATGATGAATGAAAAATTATCCATATCTAGATACTTCCTCATGAAATTTCAGAACGTCAGGAATAAAGGGAAGATGTTAAAAGTTTCTAAAGAGAAAAACTATTCCTCTCCAAAGGAACAAGAATCAAAATTGCTACAGACTTTGCGTCAATACCACTGAATCCTAGAAGACTGAATGGAGACATGCCTGTACAATTTTGAGAGAAAATAATTTCTACCTAGAATTCTATATCTGATCAAACAGATAAAGACTTGTTCTGACACGCATAGTTGGCTTCCACACACGCTTTTCTAGAAAATTGAGGATGTATTCCAGAAAATGTGGTAGCAAACCAGAAAGAAGACAAAATAATATACAGGAAACAGTCGATCTAAGCCCAAAGATCAGGGAATGAAGGATGATGACTTAGGGAGTAATGGTTTCTAACTGGAGGAGGAAGCAAAAATGTGGCTTGAATTGTATAAATGGTATGAACAATAACTCGGGGGAAAAAAAAGACATGCTATAGGTAAGGAGTACAAGAAGAAAGAAAAGCCATCAGAATCTCCAGGAAAATTCCAAAACTGAAGAAGAAATTCTTGATTTAAATAATAGGCAAGGGACTTCCCTTGTGGTCCAGTGGGTAAGACTTCACACTCCCAATGCAGGGGGCCCAGCTTCGATCCCTGGTTGGGGAACTAGATCCCACATGCATGCTGCAACAAAGAGTGCGTATGCCCTAGCTAAGAAGTCTGTGGGCCAACTGAGAAGTCCACATGGCACAAGTAAAATAAAAGATCCCACATGCCGCAAGGAAGATCCCGCATGCTGCAACTAAGACCCGGCGCAGCCAAAATAAATAAATAAATAATAGTTTAAATGATAGACAAGTTATAATATGACATGATGGTATTTAATTGACATAGTATTAATCAATGACCTTAATGCTTGAAACATTCTCCCGGCTTGTGGGATTGAGTGCATTGAATAGAAAGTGTAATCCTGGGACTTCCCTGGTGGTCCAGTGGTTAAGACCCCACGCTTCTACTGCAGGGGGCACGGGGTTCCAGCCCATTGTTTGAGTGTGACCAGTATTCACAAGGCCCTCATAATGTCAATACTGTTCATTGGATCTCAACCTTTGGAGTCAACATAGAAAAATCAAGAAGACTTGTTTGTGGTTGCAGGAACAATTGTAAATACCCAAAATCTTGACTTTGTATAATAAATGTGAAACTGAGAAAAGTTTGCATGTGGAAGTGAGGAGAGAGAGGAGTTACAAGCTGGCCTCTCTTGCTAGAGACTCTGAGGAAAGTAGATGGAACCAAAATAATTAATATAAAAACAAAAATAATAATATAAATAGTCATTATTGGGAAGAAGAGAGGGAGAGGGAGGGTAAATGAGTTAAACGCCTCACGGTTTTCTTTTTTTTTTTTTTTTTTTTTTTGCGGTACGCGGGCCTCTCGCTGTCGCGGCCTCTCCCATTGCGGGGCACAGACGCGCAGGCTCAGCGGCCACGGCTCACGGGCCCAGCCGCTCCGCGGCATGTGGGATCTTCCCCGACCGGGGCACGAACCCGCGAACCCGCGTCCCCTGCATCGGCAGGCGGACTGTCACCACTGCGCCACCAGGGAAACCCAAACGCCTCATGTTTTATATTGGAAACTCAGCATTCACTAAAACTGACATATAAAGAAATAAAGTACGGGCATTTGAGCTAGGAGTTTTGGAAACAACTTCCGAAAGAAATAAAAACAGAAACCATTAAAAGGGGTTGCCTCACATGCAGTCAACCAGGGATGGTCAGATGCTGTTTGACTACCTGGCAGACAAGCATGGTTTTAGGCAGGAATATTTAGATACACTCTACAGATATGCAAAATTCCAATATGAATGTGGAAATTACTCTGGAGCAGCAGAATATCTTTACTTCTTTAGAGTGTTGGTTCCAGCAACGGATAGAAATGCTTCGAGTTCACTCTGGGGAAAACTGGCCTCTGAAATCTTAATGCAGAATTGGGATGCAGCCACGGAAGACCATACACCACTAAAAGAGACCATAGATAATAATTCTGTGAGTTCTCCACTTCAGCCTCTTCAGCAGCGAATGTGGCTCATTCATTGGTCTCTGTTTGTTTTCTTCAATCACCCTACAGGGTGTGATAACATTATTGATCTCTTCCTTTCCAGCCACTATATCTTAACTCAATTCAGACAATGTGTCCACATATTCTCCGCTATTTGACCACAGCAGTCATAACAAACAAAGATGTCTGAAAAGGCCGGCAGGTGCTAAAAGATCTGGTCAAAGTTATTCAACAGGAGTCTTACACATACAAAAACCCAATTACAGAGTCTGCTGAATGCTTATATGTTAACTTTGATGGGGCTCAGAAAAAGCTAAGGGAATGTGAGTCAGTGCTAGTGAATGATTTCTTCTTGGTGGCTTGTCTTGAGGATTTCATTGAAAATGCCCGTCTCTTCGTATTTGAGACATTTTGTCGCATCCATCAATGTAGCAGCATAAACATGTTGGCAGATAAACTGAACATGACTCCAGAAGAAGCTGAAAGGTGGATTGTAAATTTGATTAGAAATGCAAGACTGGATGCCAAGATTGATTCTAAATTAGGTCATGTGGTTACAGGTAACAGTGCAGTCTCGCCCTATCAGCAAGTGATTGAAAAGACCAAAAGCCTTTCATTTAGAAGCCAGATGTTGGCCATGAATATTGAGAAGAAACTTAATCAGAATAGTAGGTCAGAGGCTCCTAACTGGGCAACTCAGGACTCCGGCTTCTACTGAAGAACTGTACAGAAAAAATGAAAAAACTATAAAAGAAAGATGAAATAATAAAACCATTATACAAAGGTGAAACATTTTAGAAACAATTAACATACTGAGCATAAATTTTGGAGAATTTGAATAAAATTGGCTGTTTCATTTATGTCGTTAAAAAAAAATGGGGTTGCCTCTAGGTCACAGGAGGGTGTTGGGTGGAACAGGATGGGAAGGGGTGAGGCACTGTTGTTTTTCACCATAATCTCCTCTGTTCTACTTGATTCGTTATCAAATGAATGCAGCATTTCAATTTGTAAAAAGAAAAAAAAAATTGCAAAGCAGGAGGCCTTGCTGAGGAGGGAAAGTCATTACCCGCCTCTGCCAGGCCTGTGATCACACCTGCTAGTGGAAAAAAACAGGGATTGGACCCTTGGAGACAGCAGATCATCCTCAGAGCCTCTAACTTTGGCTTGAAAAATTAATTCAATGCACTTAACCTTTTTGTTCTTGGTTTGCGGCCAAAATTAAAATTAACTTGCATTTCTTTGGACACTGATAGGAAGTGACTGGGGAAATGTGTAGGAAAAATACTGAAAGGAAATCTGCCAGTGCGATTTTTTTTCTCTGCTTTTGTACACTTTTCTTCTCAATTTTTCTACCATTATAATGAGGGAAAATAAGATTTTTTTTTAAAAGAGGCCCAGTTTGATTAATGCCACTTCAATGCAAAGAAGGAATTTCCCGTGGTCTGTAAGGGTCGGGGCTGTGTCTGCTTTGCTGGCCATCATATTTCCACCTCCAGCAAAAGCTTGTTGAACGAATAAATATAATGTAACCTCCCAGGCTGGCAGTGACCAGTTAATATCGGTGGGAGCAGCCTGGGAGTGGACAGTACCCATCCCGACTGAGAAGGTTCCCAGGATCAGGGACCTTCAATGCTAAACCCGGGACAATCCCAGGCAACTGGAGTCGGTAGCCAGCCTAGAAGAGGACTAGCTGTTTATCACCACCCTCCCAAGTCACCACCACACACACTTTTTGTCAAAATTCGGAAGCTCAGGGGGGGCTTCCCTGGTGGCGCAGTGGTTGCGCGTCCGCCTGCCGATGCAGAGGAACCGGGTTCGCGCCCCGGTCCGGGAGGATCCCACGTGCCGCGGAGCGGCTGGGCCCGTGAGCCATGGCCGCTGAGCCTGCGCGTCCGGAGCCTGTGCTCCGCAGCGGGAGAGGCCACAGC
>NW_021146548.1:12167-25000 GCF_002837175.3 Physeter macrocephalus
ACCACAAAAAAAAAAAAAAAAAAAAAACATCGGAAGCTCAAAACTTCAATCAACTTTTTTTTTAGTCTGTTTTTGGCAGCGCCTTGAGGCTTGCGGGATCTTAGTTCCCCGTCCAAGGATTGAACGTATGGCCCCCGCAGTGGAAGTGTGGAGTCCTAACCACTGGACTGCCAGGGAATTCCCTCAATCGATTAATAAAACAACCGAAATCCTCTACTTGCACTCCACATCCCCATCCTTCCCCAGGCTTTCACAACCATCCCTTCACGGATGACTCCCTGGCCCTCCCTCCCACTCCCCGGCTGACCAGGTGCTCCACCAAAGTCCCCTTTACTCAACCCAGCAGATACACCTTAGCGCACATCTTACTTCTCTGCAACATCTTCGATTGTTTTTCACTCTCATTTTGAAACCCTTTTTCCCTGGCCTCTACCCCTCTGGCTTCTCATTTCCTTCATTAGTCATTTTAAGGAAGATAAATGCACTATCTTTAAATTGGTTCATTCATTATTTTACCAAACTTGGTATCACAAATGGAGTTGATACAGAAATTTCACACTTGATCACTGAATACAGTCCAAAGTATTTGAAATTGGGAATGTTTTTAGCTTTTTATTCTTTATTTCTTTTTTTAAAATTTATTTATTTTTAATTTATTTTTCGCTGCATTAGGTCTTCATTGCTGCACGCAGGCTTTCTCTAGTTGTGGCGAGCGGCGGCTACCCTTCGTTGTGGTGTACAGGCTTCTCATTACAGTGGCTTCTCTTGTTGAGGATCACGGGCTCTAGGTGCATGGGCTTCAGTAGTTGTGGCACGTGGACTCAGTAGTTGTGGCACACGGGCTTAGTTGCTCCAAGGCACATGGGATCTTCCCGGACCTGGGATCGAACCCATATCCCCTGCATTGGCAGACTGATTCTTAACCACTGCACCACCAGGGAAGTCCCAAAGTATTTTCAACTGGGAATGTTTTTAGCCTTTTTTTTTTTTTTTTTTTTTTTGCTGTACGCGGGCCTCTCACTGTTGTGGCCTCTCCCGTTGCGGAGCACAGGCTCCAGACGCGCAGGCCCAGCGGCCATGGCTCACGGGCCCAGCTGCTCCGCGGCAGGTGGGATCTTCCCGGACCGGGGCACGAACCCGTGTCCCCTGCATCGGCAGGCGTACTCTCAACCACTGCGCCACCAGGGAAGCCCTAGCTTTTTATTTTAAAATTTATTTTGAACATTTTAAACCTACAGAAAAGTTGAAATATAGTACAATGAACACCCTTAGACCTTCCCCCTGTATTCACCAATAGTCAACTTTTTTCCACATTTGCTTTGTCTTTCTCTTCACATATATTTTATATATATATATATATACTTGAATATACTTTCTTCTTATTATTATTATTACTATTGAAATATGTGAGAGTAAGTGGCAGACATCATGACCTTTTACCCTACATACTTCAGCATGGATCTCCTAAGAACAAGGATTTTTCTCTTACCTAACTATAATATAAATATCAAATCTGGATACTTAATATCTATACAACACCATTATCTAGCATACAATCTATATTTAAATTTCCCCAATTATCCCAATAATGTCCATTATAGCAATTGTGTCTTCCAATCCAGGATCACAGGTCACACTGTTATGCCTTCGTAGGCTCCTTTACAGTAAGTCCCCTACATACAAACCTTCAAGTTGTGAACTTTCAAAGGTGTGAACATGCTTCTGGTTCCAGCAAGGAACCAGAACCTGTGCCTTCAACGTCAGGCATGAGTGAAAGTGCAGCTTGCCCTCCGTCTCCATTGCTGACGATGGAGATTCAGCTCTACCATCTCTCGCCTCCTCTCCCTCCTCCAGTGGGTAACTCTTCTTGCCTGTTTACTTGATGCCAGTCCCTGTATGTTAGCTGTTGTACTGTACTACTTCCTTTTCAAGGTACTGCACTGTAAGATTAAAAATGTTTTCTTTATTTTTTGTGTTCGTTTTTTATGTATTATTTGTGTGAAAAGTATTATAAACCTATTACAGTACAGTACTATATAGCCGATTGTGTTAGTTTTATACCTAGGCTAACTTTGTTGCACTTACCAACAAATTGGACTTACGAACGCACTCTCGGAATGGAACTTGTTCGTATGTAGGGGACTTACCGTAATTGCGAACAGTTTCTCGGCCTTTCTTTGTCTTTCGAGACATTGATATTTTTGTGTCTGGGCCAGTTGTTTGAGAGAGGTGTAAAGGAAAAACTCACTTCCTGTTGTGTGTCTCCTCTATTCTCAATACTTCTACAATACTATATCACTTCTGATGCCAGATGTGTGGTTTTTCCACACATCAAGCATTTCTGCAACACCAGCTGAGTGTCCTACAATTTAACTCAATTCCGGGCCATCTATCTGGAAATAGTGTCAGATCCTGCAGGTTAAGGGCTCAGTCCTATAAGACTGTCCCTTCCCCACATACAAGACACCAAGGGAAAGTCCAGGCTGATACCTCTGCTTCTAACCAACCAGCTATGAATCAGTCGTTCCCACCACTTCTTCCTTAGGTTTGATTAATTTGCTAGAGAGGCTCACAGAACTCAGAATTCAAGACATGAATTTCCTAATTCTTCCTCTGTATTTATTAATTACAGTCTACTGTAATTTCCCTTCTTCTCCACTTATTATTTGTTTTTATTTTTAGGATAGCCATGTGTTCATTGATCATGTATTATAATGTATTATAATCTATTAAGTCATTATCCATTTTAATATGTATATTGTTCCAGATTCATCCAGTGGGAGATTTTTCCATTTGATTCTGTGTCCTCTTCAGTTTTTGAGCTCTTCCTTCTTGTTTTCCTCCTCCTTTTCCTCTTTCCCTTCTCCTCCTCCTTCTCTTTCTTCTCCTTCCCACATCTCTCTTCCAGGCACCCTTTGTACTTCCTCTGTACCAGCCCTGGGAGCTCTTCAAGGAATTCTGTTTCCCGTCACAGAGAGGTCTATTAGAAACCAAGATCTAGGGCTTCCCTGGTGGCGCAGTGGTTGGGAATCTGCCTGCCAGCGCGGGGGATACGGGTTCGAGCCCTGGTCCGGGAGGATCCCACATGCCGTGGAGCAACTGAGCCCGTGAGCCACAACTACTGAGCCCACGTGCCACAACTGAGGCCCACGAGCCTAGAGCCCGTGCTCCACAGCGAGAGGCCGCCGTGATGAGAAGCCTGCACACCGCAACGAAGAGTAGCCCCCACTTGCCGCAACTGGAGAGGGCCCGCGCGCAGCAACGAAGACCCAACGCAGCCAAAAATAAATAAATAAAATAAATTTATAAAAAAGAAACCAAGATCTAAACACAGGGTAAACTCAGTACTTCTAGAAGTATCACTGCTTCTAGACCCTTCATCAGATACAGATAGGATATATAAATATTATATAGTAAATTCACATGACACCTTTAAGTGTGGTCCAACACCGCAGGTTTCTTCCTCATCCTCCCTCCCCGACCCCAATGTTATTCTTGATCACAGCGCTGTGTGTTGCCATCATTGCACTGAGCACAATTTATATTTATCGTCCATCCCCTCACTGGAGTGTGACGTTCCAGGAGTCTGTGCTGTGGATCATTGTATCTCCAGTGCCTTGCTTGGTGCCGGGCACACAGTAGACACTTTATATATTTGTTGAATAAATGGCTACTTTTCCTTGGTTGGTCCCAGGGAATTCCCTGAAGGATTCTGCCTGCACCTTTCAGGTCCCTGCACATCCTCTGCCTGGTCAGGGCCTCGCTCTGTGTTCCAACTGCCTGTGCTCACCTGATCACAACACTATCCCACCATGATATCATCTGTTGGCTCCCGTGACTCTCCATTGTCAGCTTCATGGGTGCATGGGCTGTGATTTATTTGTCTTTGTTCCCCAAACCCGGCTAATGCCTCACACAGAGTTAGGCACTCCATAAATTTTTGTTGAATGAAAGAGTAAGTGAGTTTGCCGGGAAGTGGAGGTACCAGAATTCAAACTTGGGTCTCCACAGTGCCCTCCTCTTTCCCCACGTATTCCATCACTCACTCCGCAGAGGAGAGGAAAGAGGACCTGGCCTCGAAGACCAGGTAGGATTTGGTGAGTAGAGAAGAGGAATCAGCTTTCCAAGGTTAGGCGGGCAGTCATTAGCCTGACTGTCATCTACTGCTTTGACTTTGTACCTTCTCTATTTCAGAGTTTCCTGGGTACAAGGTTTTTACTTTTATCCTCAGCTCTCCATCCATTTCATATCTGCCTCAAAGTAAGACTCCGCCCAGACAGTACTGAATGTCAGGAGGGGGCCAGGCTCCCAGATGGTGTGTGCACTGGACCCCCCTACCTGGCCTGGCTCTGTGGCCTGAAGCTCAGACTTGGCTGTGTTGGCAGCATGGTGCTTGGTGCTTGACCTGACAGGTAACGTGGTCAATCTAGTTTGGCCCCTGGCCCTTGGCACCTGCCTCAGCCTTGGCCCTGTGCTGCAGCTTGACTCAGTTCTAGCTTGGCTGCGATGGTTCAGACCATCTGGCCTCTCTCCAAGCAGGCGAGAATGGGAACAACACACACAAGTCCGATACCTCAGTGGCAGCCGCCTCAGACGTTTTAAGGAAGGCAAATGTAAATGCACAAATCAATCAAAAAAATACACTCGTCATGTCTGCCAACAGCCATTAACCCCTTGGCTGGAGATGGGTTGGGAAATGGGAAACCTGGATTCTGGGCTCCACTGGCTTAGGGCCTTTGGTAAGGCCTTGGATGAACCACCCAAGTCTCTGAGTCTCAAGTGGGAGAATGGGCTGAAAAGAAATCAGGCCTGGGTGTGGGGAATGCCGCTAGAGTGGAGAGCTGGGGCCATATCATGGCATCTTTAAAGCAGTGTACTGTGTCATTGTATGACTGCTTGTGGCCAAAAAATCGTGGACAAAACCTAATGCACACAGGCAGCCATTTAAGGAACAAGCTCTATTATATATTGTTCAGTTAAAAGAGCAAAGATATAAAACACACATGTACACAGACACACACACACACAGACAGATGCACATATAACTTGCATATTGTACAGCCTATGTTTCTGGAAGGAGACACACAAAACTGGTACCAGGGTTTCCCCTGCAGAAGGGGAGCTGGGTATGTGCGAGTCTGCAGTGAGAGAGAATTTGTGCCATATACTCTTATTCCCATTTGCATGTCTCATCTAGTCTAAATAAATGAATACAGTGAGGAGGGAATTATCAACATATTTTTAAAATGCACATTTTCAAAACTTACCTCAGTTTAAATCTAATTCAAATCTATATGATTACATATACACACACATATTTAACACACACATAAAGTTTTATATGATATAAATATAGGAAGAGAGATAATTTTGTAGTTATATACATGTATGAATATGTATAAATATACATATGTGTGTGTGTATATATATATATATATATATACACACACACACAACTCGACATAAATGTTTCAATGTAGAAATATAAGCAGCAGTCTACTCTGGTCTGAATGAGTTGGAAGTTCAATTATGAGCAGCTTTGAGGGCAGAGACCGTATTTGCCAGCTCACTGCTGGTTACTGAGCCCTCACTTGTATGCAAGGAGCGCAAAGCAATTTTCATTATACAGAGAGGACATTGTAGTTGGATACAAGGAACATACTCTGTAGTCTGTCTGACCAGGCATTATTTTGAGAAAACATATTGGTCTTCTCCCCTAAACTGCAATGGAGGGGCAGGCCCCGTTTTTCAGGGAGCAAAGAAAATGCCTGATTGAAGCATTCATTCACCTGACCTGTCAGCTCAGGGGCTGCTGTGTGTCCGGCTGTGCAGTGCAGGCATGGCAGATGACAAGGACAAAGGTGAGGTGTGTACACGGCCAAACTCACATGCATGACTGGTGCAGGAAACAGGATCACACCAGGAGGCTGAGCAGCAACCAGTTATTTCTGCCCAGGATGTTCTTAGCAAAGACTTTAGCAAAAGATGGAAAGGCCATAGCACTTAAGCAATGAGCTTGGGTCTCAGACAGTGTGGTTCTCAACCAGTAGAAGTTTCCATACTGGCCTTTGTATCTCCAGCATCTCCTCCCCTCACACCCATCGTGCACCCTGTTGCCAAAGAATCTTCTAGAAAGTATTTTATTATTATTATGTCACAGGGTGGTTCCATCTCCTCACTGGTTCCCCTCATTCTCCTGGTCAGACTCACGTACCCTGTGTAGGCCGGGCCCACCCAGCCCTCTTGGCCACGGCTCCCTACACGGCCCCTGCCCCAGGCAGTCTGGCCACCTGCTCATGTCTGGCGGCCTTGCTCAGTCTCACCTCTGCGTATACGCTGTTCCCTCCAGCTAGAAGCCCTGCTCGAACTTCTCTCCTCTCCAATCTTTTCCTGGACTTCCTGGATCAGACCTCTCCTCTTTCTGGCCATCCAGCTTTAACTTCCCTGCGTGCTCACCCTCTGTCCCATTCACTTAACACTTGGCCATGCATTCATTCATTCATTCATTCATTCAACAAAAATGTACGGAGGCCCACTAGGTACCAAGTGCTGTGGTGGGTGTTAGTCCTGCAGTGAGAACAAGAGGCTCCTGCCTTCAAGATGACAAATGTCCACCAAGTAAAAATCTCGCTACACTGGGGAAAGGGCCACGAAGGGGAAGTTGTACTATGTGGGCCGTGAGAGGATGTCACAGGGCAGCAGGCATGCAGCTGGGATTAGTTAAGGCCTCCTGGGGAAGGGTCATTTACGCAGGCAAATTTGAGTTGGAGTTAACCAGGGAGAGAGAAGTTTATGAGTATTTCCAGCTACAACTCTAAAACTCTTAGAAGAAAACGTAGGGGAAACGCTTCATGACTTTGGATTTGGCAATGATTTCTTGGATATGATACCAAAAGCGCAGGCAACAAAACTAAAAATAAGTAAACTGGACTATAGCAGAAGTTCAAACTTCTGTGCGTCAAAAGATACATCAATAGAGTGAAGAGGCAACCCAACCGAGTGGGAGGAAAGATTTACAAATCACGTATTTGATAAGGGGTTATACATTATAAAGAACTTCAACCTCCTCTGAAAGAAAAACTTGATTAAAAAATGGACAAAGGACTTGAGTAGACGTTTCTCCAAAGAAGATTTTAAAAATGGCCAAGAAGCACATAAAAAGATGCTCAACACCTCTAGTCATTAGGGAAATGCAAATCAAAACCACAATGAAATATCAGCCCACAACAGTTAGGATGGCTAATATTAAAAAAAAAAAAAAAAAAAGCCCACAAAATAACAGGTGTTGGGAAGGGTGTGGAGAAATTGGAACTCCTGTGTGCTGCTGTTGGTGGGAATGTACAATGGTACAGCCGCTATCAAAAATAGCATAGCCATTCCTCAAATAATAAAAATAAAATTATCATATGATCTGGCAATTCCACTTCTGGGTATATACCCAAAAGAACTGAAAGCAGAATCTCGAAGTGATATTTAGACATTGATGTTCATAGCAGCATTCATCATAAGAGCCAAATGGTGGAAGCAACCCAAACGTCCATGGATAGAAGAATATATAAACCCAATGTGGTATATCCATACACTATTACTTGGCCTTTAAAAGGAAAGACATTCTAACACATGCTACAACACGGATGCACCTTGAAGACATTACACTAGATGAAATAAACCAGTCACAAAAAGACAAATACTATATCATTCTACTTATATGAGATACCTAGCGTGGTGAAAATCATAGAGACGGAAAGTAGCATGGTGGTTGCCGAGGGCTGGGAGGAAGGGGGAATGGGGAGTTATTGTTTAAGGAGTACAGAATTTCAGTTTTGGAAGATGGATAGAGTTCTGGAGATGAATGGCAGTGATGGTTGTACAACAATGTGAGTGTCCTTGACACTACTGAACTGTACGCTTAAAAATGGTTAAGACAGTGAATTATATGTTACGTGTATTTTACAACACCTAAAAAATTTTTTTAAACCCATAAAATATATTTTAACATAAATAATATATTTCCTGGGAGGGGAAGAGCATCCCTAGAAGGCAGATGAAGGCCCAGGGGTGGGGAAGACCTGGCGGAACATGGTGTGGGAGGGGCAGCGGCCGGCTGGGAGGCTGGACTGGACATTTGGGAGTTGAGCCGAAGGGCAGGGAAGCCATTATACCGGGTTCAGGTTGTGGAGGGAGGAGATTTTGCTTTAGAAGGATCACGTGGAAAAGACTGGAGGGAGGGACAGAAGAGGCAGGGAGCTGGCTGGGGACTCCAGGAGAAAGATGATGGCAGTTAAGGCTGAGGAGGAGGCGTGGAAAGGGAGAGACGCGCATGGCCTTGAGACATATTCATAAAACAGAACAGCAACGGGACTTGGAAATGGTCCCGAAGGACAGGAGGATCCAAGGGCAGCTCGGATGGCTCAGGCACCTGGCTGCATGTGGGTGCCATACATCAAGATGGGGACCTCCAGAGAGGAACGGGTCTGAGACAAAGAATTCCATTCTGATCGTGTTAGGTTTGAAGTACCCATGAAATGTCCAAGCAGAGAAGTCTGCCTAGTGCTTGGGTATTTCAGGTTGGAGCCAGGCTGAGAGTATAAATGATATTTTAAATAAATGCTATTTAAATCTGTGGGAGGGCATCACCCAGGGAGAAAGGGGAGGGGGAGAGGAGAAATAGAGGCTGGCTGAACCCTGAGGAACTCCAGAAGACTGCAAGAGGAGCCCCAATGGGGCAGGAGGGGAGGATGGAGTGTCAGGGAGCAGGGAGGGGTCGGCTGTGCTGATTTAACAACATGGAGGTTAGAACAGTTTTGCTAGAGCTGGGGAGGTGGAAACCATACTGCAGTGGGTGAAGATGTGGTTTGGCTGCAGAGGGATGGGGTGGGGGATGGTAGCTGAACAAGGGCTCCAGGGCCAGTGGGAGGGGGTGTTTATTGTAGATTTGATCATTTTTGTTAACTGTTTTAAATTCTCCCCTTCTGTTTTATCTGGAAAAGGAATGCCTGCTCATGGCAAGGAGAATTCACACTGTGAGGTGGTGGGAACCCCTAGGATCTTTCATAACAAAGGGACTCAACGATTCAGAAGGCTGGCACTCGATGGTGACCCCCTTCTGGAGTCTCCTGCCTTGAAGGACAGTTCTGCCTCTGGGGCTGGTTGGTTGGTTTCTCACATGGGAGATACCGGAGTGCGCCTGCGTATTGAAGGGATGGACCGGAGGGGAATCCTGGGCCCATGCCTGGGGCTTGGCCTGTACCCTGTGCCGGGAAAGGAGGGTGAGCAGGGGGTGCAAGGGCGGGAGTCTCATCCACAGCTGCTGCTTTTTCTCTGAGGGCTGAGGTCCTCGGCTGGGAGTGAAAGGGGGAGGGATGGGGGATGGGGAGGAAAGAGAAGCAAGTCCAACTTGGCTCTCAGGGTCTCTGCGTTGGTCTCTGGCTCTCGGTCCCACAGCCTGTTCTCAACGGAGCAGCCTGACGGAGCCTCTAAAACGTTCAGCGAGATGACAGCACTCCTCCATTTCAAACCCTGCGGTGACTGCTCACATCTTCATCACTCGCCTCCCTGCCCTGCATCAGCTGGCCCTTCCTCCTCCGACCTTGGCTCCTGTCTCCTCCCTCCAGCCACACAGGTTCCCAGAGTTCCCCGAGCACCAGGCATGCTTCTGCCACAGGTCCTTTGCACCAGCTGTTCCCACTACTGGACCAGCTTCTTGGCCTTGGCACTATTGACGCTCTGTCTGGCTAAGTTTTTGTTGTGGGAGCTGTCCTGTGCATTGTAGGATGTTTACAGCTTCTCCCTTCTAGATGCCAGTGGCACCTCCACATACACACAGTTGTGATGACAAAAATGTCTCCACATGTTGGCAAAAGTCTTCTGGGTAAGAGGGAGGAGACACCACTGGCCTGAGAAACACTGGCCTAGAAGAGGTTTCCCTAGATACCCGCTAGATCTCCTCCCTCCCCTTTTCATGTCTTTGCTCAAATCTCTTCTGCTCAATGAGGCCCACCCTGACCACCTCATTTAATCCTGCATCTGGCCCTGGTCCCAAATTCCTGGTCCCTCATCTTGCCCTTTTCCTTTTTTGCCATAGCAATGGTTACTTTCTCACATCCTACTTGATTTACTTATTTCTTACATTTATTATGTGTTTTCTCCCATTGCAATGCAAGCTCCCCAAGGGCAGGGGGCCTCAACAGTTTTAATTACTGATGTGCCCCAAGTGTCTAGAACTGTGCCTGGCATATAGCAAACATAAAATAAATATTTTTGAATGGCTTAATAAACTCGAGGACCTTAGATTGCCGTGGAGGGCCTCGCTGAGGTTGATGCATGGAAATTCACGGTGATTCTCCTCTTCTGAGGTCACATACTGCCTTGTATTGTAAGGTGACTTTTCTACATGTGGGCAAGCAAGCCCCTTACTTACCAGAGGGCCAGAACCATCTAGGCTCTGTCTTTGTGTCCCCCTCACCCGGTGCAGTGATAGGCACGTAGAAAAACTGGTTTGTAGGATAAACTGTGATGACTAAGTTTGGGGCTGGGTTGAAGGAAGGGGAGGATCCATGATGATCAGAGATGGAAAGGGACAATGAACAAAGGCAAGAGTCACCCGTGAGGAAGTGTCCTGGGAAGCACCCCCAGGCTGGGTAGCGAGATGCTTCCAGTTATGCAGAGGGAAGGAGGGCCTGGCCAGGAACCCGGCACGTGGTCAGAAGGCCTCAGATGGTGGGATCTGAGCTTCCTCTTTGGGTGTCGTTCTCCCAGATGAGAGGTAAGCTTTGTAAGGGAATGAGCCAGGGCCAGGACCTCTCCACCACTTTAATATCCTCATTATTCATCCCCTTTCTCATTCCAAGAGAGAATTTAAGATATTTAAAAGACTACATGAAAACCAATAAGAGACGACACTAAAAGCAGGGAAAGGACAGTTTCAGGGTGAGGAGTTGACAGTAAAGGAATACGAGGCGACTTCCTGGGTGACAGAAATGCTCTTTCTCTTGCTTTGGGTGTTGGTACATGGGTGTCAACATTTGAGCTGTCAAAACTCATCCAGTTGTCTGCATAAGATGTGTGCATTTCACTGGATGTAATTTTACCTCAATGGAGCAAAGAAGGCGAAAGAGGAACGAAGAAGCAAGGTGGGGCCATCACACGCCAGGAACAAGTATCAAATGGGTACCACAATGCCCCAGTTGCTTTGTGTTGGGGGAGGGGACCACAAATCTGCTTTAAATATCCCAGCAGCTGATGTAGGAAGGGTGACTCAGTCAATAACATGATTCTAGGAGTCTCTGAGATTAACAACCAACCAGTTGCTCAGGAAAACTCCTCCTGCTCTTGGCATTAATATCAGTCCTGGAGGAATTTCTCCTGAGATCCTCCTAGCAGGGTGGGTAAAGAATTGGCCTCCTGGTCAGTCTCCCAAAGCAAGAGAAATAAAAACAAAAATAAACAAATAGGACGTAATCACACTTACAACCTTTTGCATAACAATGGAAACCATAAACAAAACGAAAAAATGACCTACCAAAAGGGAGAAAATATTTGCAAATGATGTGACCCACAAGGGCTTAATTTCCAAAATATACAAACAGCTCATACAACTCAACAACAACAAAAAGAAACAACCCTATCCAAAAATGGGCAGAAGACCTAAATAGGCATTTCTCCAAAGAAGACATACAGATGGCCAACAGACACATGAAAAGATGCCCAACATCGCTAATTATTAGAGAAATGCAAATCAAAACTACAACGAGGTATCACCTCACACCAGAATGCCTTTTTAATGATGGTCATACGTCAGAATGGCCATCATTAAAACGTCTACAAATAACAAATGCTGGAGAGCAGCTGTCGCCAACATTTTTGTCACCAGGGACTGGTTTCGTGGAAGACGATTCTCCATGGACGGTGGTTGGGGGGGGGGGCGGGGGGTTCAGGCGGTAATGAGAGCGATTGGAAGCAGCAGATGGAGCTTCGCTTGCTCACTGGCCTGCCGCTCACCTCCTGCTGTGCAGCCCGGTTCCTAATGGGGTGGGCGGGGTGGCGGGGAGGACCCCTGCTGGAGAGGGTGTGGAGAAAAGGGACCCTCTTACACTGTTGGTGGGAATGTAAGTTGGTGCAGCTGCTGTGGAAAACAGTATGGATTTTCCTCAGAAAACTAAAAACAGAATTACCGTATGATCCAACAGTCCCACTCCTGGGCACAGATCCGGACAAAACTATAATTCAAAAATATACACGCACGCTTATGTTCACAGCAGCACTATTTACAATAGCCAAGACATGGAAACAACTTAAATGTCCATCGACAGATGAATGGATAAAGAAGATGTGGTACATATATACAATGGAATATTACTCAGCCATAAAAAAGAGTGAAATAATGCCATCTGCAGCAACATGGATGCAACTAGAGATTATCATACTAAGTCAGAAAGAGAAAGACAAATACCATATGATATCACTTATATGTGGAATCTAAAACATGACACAGGCTTCCCTGGTGGCACAGTGGTTAAGAATCTGCCTGCCAATGCAGGGGACACAGGTTCGAGCCCTGGTCCAGGAAGATCCCACATGCTGCGGAGCAACTAAGCCCGTGTGTCACAACTACTGAGCCTGTGCTCTAGAGCCCACGAGCCACAACTACTGAGCCCGTGTGCTGCAATTACTGAATCCCGTGCACCATAGAGCCCATGCACTGCAACGAGAGAGGCCACCGCAGTGAGAAGCCCACACACCACAATGAAGAGTAGCCCCTGCTCGCCACAACTAGAGAAAGCCCGCGCACAGCAACGAAGACCCAACGCAGCCAAAAATAAATAAATAAAAAA
>NW_021146549.1:0-25000 GCF_002837175.3 Physeter macrocephalus
TTGCCACCAATTCCACTTCTCCATGGGTTTGTGCTTGCATCTGAGAAAGGGGGTGCCCAACGGTTTGTCAAGCAATGATGAGTGTATCAAAACAAGAGAGAACATCTAATTGACAGGAGAACACCTATTTGTTCTTAGGTACTTCTTGGCATCGAATTATTCTGCAAACAATAAATGTACCAATTCCAAAGGCCCTTTAACTGTTACTGCTTTGGCAGAATTTGATAACCATTCATATTTGTTATTTTATCTCCTTGAAAATAAAACTCTAATTCTTTCACTGACCTCCTTCCTCCCTCACCTGACCCACGTCCACCTGCCTGTTTGCCCTAATAAGGCTCTGCTGTGCAGCCACCTTTGTACAGCCATGACAGTTCGGGGGACAGGGTGGGAGATTAGTCAGGAAAATAAGGAGAGAGAAGCGCTAGGGAAGTTGGTATAGTCAGGAAGTCTTCCCAGAGGAAATCATAAGAGCTTTAGGAACAAAGGAAAACAAGATGGTAGAAAAATGGGAAGGGCAGTCTAGGGGTACAGAGAAAGCAGGGCAGAGAAAGGAAAGAGTCCAGGGGTAAGAGCCTGAGCTTTGGCATCAGTTCTTAGGCAAGTTACTTAATTTTGATTTCTTTATCTGTGAGGATTAAATGAGAACGCATTTAAAGCTACGAGGTGGCACAATTAGAGCCGTGGAGCTAGGAGCTTAGAAATCTCAGCACCGGAATCTGAGGTAAGACGGCTATCGAGGTTGATGTTAGTGGGAAGAGGAGTTCCCATGAACACTTACTTTGAGAGACCCACACGCCCGAGGAAAATAGGTCATACAAGCCTTCATTCCTTCCAGTGCTGGGAGCTCACTCTGTGGGGAAACAGAAAGTAAGGAGGAGGCCAAGGGCCCAACGCCCCCAGACCCCATCTCCACCCCACCACACGCCCCTCAGGGTCCCTTCTCCTTACACTTCTTCTTGGCCCCGACCCCTTCTCACTTCAGTCCTATTCCCCGATCACTTCCCATCACATTCTTTAACCCAATGGGTGTCAGTGAGGGCAAGCAATGCGAGGGGCCCAGGGGAGGGGGACGCGGGCAGGCATCTCACCTCCGGTCTGAGGCCCAGCAGGGAGGTGAGAAGGCCGGGGAGGTGGTTCATGGAGATGTCCCGGAAGAGTGTGGGGAGCTGGGCCGCGTAGCGGAGCAGGTCCCCCAGCACAGCCACGGCCAGCTCCATCGTGGGGGGCGGGTCCTGGGACTAAAGAGCAACAACACCCCATGCTCCCAACCTCACCTTCACGGTCACCGAAAGGAGGAACGAGAGGTATGACAACATGGGGCTTTCGACAAACACCACAGTAAACGTCAACATTACCATCAAATCTACTAGGGACAGGGGCTTCCCTGGTGGCGCAGTGGTTAAGAATCCGCCTGCCAATGCAGGGGACATGGGTTCGAGCCCTGGTCCGGGAAGATCCCACATGCTGCAGAGCAACTAAGCCCATGCGCCACCACTACTGAGCCTGCGCTCTGGAGCCCACAAGCCACAACTACTGAAGCCCACGTGCCTAGAGCCCGTGCTCCGCAGCAAGAGAGGCCACCGCAGTGAGAAGCCCGTGCACCGCAATTAGAGAAAGCCCGCACTCAGCAACAAAGATCCAACGCAGCCAAAAATAAATAGATTAAAAAAAAAAAATCCACTAGGGACAGAGTGTATTAGAGATATGGAGCATCCAAAGTAACACATTCATCTACAGACAGGACATGTGTTCACATTTTAGTACTATGCGTGCCTGGGGGTCTGAGGAATTTGGGGGAAAAAAAGGTAACAAAGCCATACTTTAAAGATCTGCCTGACTAGACCATCTCAGGAGTTTCTTGCTGCTCCCATACTACATTTCCCTGCTAGGAATGGAGAGGAGCACTTCTCAGACCACAAAAGAAGTCTCAGCCAAAACAAAACCGCCCCATCTCACCAAGCCTGCTTCTGGCTGTCTCAGACCTACTGTGGAACTCATGGAGGAAAAACGGCTTGAATTTAGAAGGACTTCTCTAGAAAATTAACGTGTATCTAAGGGAAAAGCCTTCAGCACATCACCCCCCCGCTAGACCAGATGCCACGTGTCAATGAAACAAGAATGCTTCGAAAGTCCGACTCAGTGGGCCTACCAACCACAGGCAGGCCTCCACACTGTCCAGCAAACCCCCTGCACCTCTCGCTGGTTAACTGCCTCTGCTACTCAGCCCCTCTCCCACCACCGTCACTTCTGTATAACCTAACCTGCAACTTCAGAGAAAGCTGAAGCCCAAAGATGGGCACTCCCTCAGCTTCCCACCACCAAACTGAAAACTCCATCTCCATCCTCAGCCCCGCTCTCCTTCCTCCTGTCCCACTAGAGGAGATGCTCCTCCCAGCCGAGGACAATCCCTCCTCGGTGCTTTCGATAGCCCCCCCTCCCCTCTTCTCAGAACCGTACACTGTTAACTGGCCCCCTCTCTCCAATCCCTCTCAAAAGGATTCTTCCTACTGACATTTGTGCATGCTCCAGTCTCTCCCGTCCTAAAAGTCCTTCTCCTGAGCCCATACTCCACTTGCCCAAGCTCAGCTGTTGCCCAGTTTCTCTCTCTTACCGGCAGAGCCAGACGTCCTGACAGGGCTGCCTACCTTCTCCACTTCCACTCCTTCTCCCACTCACTGCTCATCCCAGGGCAACCTGGCTTCAGTGTCCACTGCTCCACCAAAAACACTGTCACAGTCTCGTTACCCTTCAGTTGCTAAATCTGATTAAAAAATGTTCAGTCCTCGTCTTATTCCAGCTCAGAAGGGCATAAAGAGAAATGACTCCTCCGTCTTCCCTGAAGTATCTGGATTCCATCCAACCCACCATCCTGGTTATCTCCTTTCTGCTGCTCTGTCTTGTCTGCTGTGTAAGCTCATCCTCCTCCTCTACCTGACCATTGACTGTGGAGCGCCTCAAGATCCAGTCTGTGTAAGTATTCAACTTGATCATCTGAGCCTCCTCCTCAGCTTCAGCTGCCATCTAAATGCTGAGGACTCTTCCTCTTTGTAAAACATATTGACTGAAGCCCCCACCCACCGAACCCTCAGGGTTACCCTCTGAGAGGTCTGGTCACTTCCATGCACACTAGGTCAAGGGTGTGCTTCCTGGGGGCCTCTACTGAATGCCCAAGACCATACTCATGTTATTTTCACCACTCCCCTTGGAACCTGGCTGTCTTCCAATGTTCTGATACCCGGGAGTCATCGTGGACACATCCTTTCCCTGACGCTATTCCATCATCAGGACCTGTTGTCTATTTTGCCTCTAAATCTCTCACCTACTTCTCCTCATGTCTACAGCTGCCGCCCTAGTCCAGGCTACCGTGAATGCTCTCCTAGGTTACCTCAGTACCTTCCTCGTGGTCTTTCTGCTGCCATTCTGGCTCCTTTCTAATCCTGTCTCCACACAGCAGCCAGAGTGGTATTTCCAAATGAAAGTTTGATCACGTCACCACTACCACCACCTCCTTCCCCTACTCAAAGCCTTCCATGAATTCCCACTGTTCTGAGAATAAAAACCAAACTCCCCAATACACCTACAACGCCGCACACAGCCTGGGCCCCATGCACCTACCTCCCCGGTCGCATCTCATTAACCTCAGTCACACCAGCCTGCTTATAATTCTTCAAAGGAGTCAAACTCCTTTTCTCTCAGGACTTTTGCAGGCTTAGAACACTTAGAAAACTCTCAGCCCAGTTCACTCCTACCCATCAGAACAGCCCTCCCTGAACCACTGACCCTGATCACCACCCCAGTCTGGGTCAGATTCTCTCGTTACATGCTCTCAGATAACTACATTCTTTACCTCCAGAGCACCTACCGAAGTTTATCTTTTCACACTCATTGTATAACTATTCTCTTTCAGGACTTCCTTGGTTAAGACTCTGCGCTCCCAATGCAGGGGGCCCGGGTCCGATCCCTGGTCAGGGAACTAGATCCCACGTGCATGCCCCAATGAAGAGTTCACATGCCACAACTAAGGCGCCCACGTGCCACAACTAAAGGAGCCCACCTGCCGCAACTAAGGAGCCCACATGCCACAACTAAGGAGCTGGCAAGCTGCAACTAAGACCAGGCGCAACCAAATAAATAAATAAATAAATAAATACTTAAAATAAATGAATAGATTTTTAAAATAAAATAAAAAGCACTTAAAAAAATAAATACTATTCTCTTCCACTAGAACACAGATCAGCAAACCATGGTCTGTCGGTGCCTGTTTTTGCACAGCCCACAAACTAAAAATGGTTTTTAAATTTTTAAAGGACTGGAAAACAAACCAACAAAGAAACACTACGCAACAGAAACCATGCGAATTCCCTTGTGGTCCAGTGGTTAGGACTCCACACTTCCAGTGCAGGGGGCACGAGTTTGATCCGTGGTTGGGGAACTAAGATCCCATGTGTGTGAGGCACAGCCAAAAGAAACAGAAACCATATGTGGTTTATAAAACCTAAAACATTTTACTATCTATAGACACCTAGAAAGTTTCCCAACCCCTGCAAGAGACTCTAAACACCTGAAAGCAGGGTCCAAGTACATCTCTCCACCAAAGCTTAGTGCACAACCTGCCGTGTGTGCCCAGAACATGCTTGTGGAAGAACTAAGTGGGGATGTCATCAAAGGATGTAAAAGAAAAAAAATTAAATGTTAAAAGAGGAAGAGAGGAGTAGGAAAAAAAAAAAAAAAAACCTGGGGAATTCCCTGGCAGTCCAGTGGTTAGTATCCTGCACTTTCACTGCTGAAGGCATGGGTTCAATCCCCGGCTGGGGAACTAAGATCCCACAAGCCACACGGCGTGGCCAAAAAAAAAAAAAAATTAAAAAAATTTGGGGGGACTTCCCTGGTGACGCAGTGGTTAAGAATCCGCCTGCCAATGCAGGGGACATGGGTTCAAGCCCTGGTCTGGAAAGATCCCACATGCCATAGAGCGACTAGGCCCGTGTGCCACAACTACTGAGCCTGAGAGCCACAACTACTGAGCCCACATGCCACAACTACTGATGCCCACGCCCCTGGAGCCCGTGCTCCGCAACGAGAAGCCACCACAGGGAGAGGCACGTGCACCGCAACTAAGAGTACCCCCGCTCGCCTCAACTAGAGAAAAGCCCACGCACAGCAACGAAGACCCAATGCAGCCAAAAAAAAAAAAAAAAAAAAAAATTTAGTAAACTAATTATTTTAAAAAATCAAACATCTGGGAAAAGCAGCTTTAGAGATGTCACTCATTAGAAAAGCTAACAAGGATGTGAAACAGCAGTTACAGAGTATGAAAGGTCAGATGAATTAAAATAACCCAGTAGATAAAAATATCAAAACGTTTAAAAGGATGTTTCTATTTGAAGCTCATCCTCCCTGCTAGAAAAAAACTGCTTCTAATTATTCTGTCCTCAGAACTAAATGTCTAAGCCACAAAGATGTACCACATCCAGAATGGAGAATACGGCATGGCTGGGGGAGGGAGGGAGGCAGGGTGGCGGCTGAATCCTTACCTGCAAGACCTGCTGAATGCTCCGAAGCCAGGACACACAATGCTGCTGGAACATCTCCGTGGGGCTCTCCCCCACCAGCAGGGACAGCAGACACAGGCCCTCAAACCTTGTAAGAAAGATGAGTAACAAGTGGGTGGTGGCTAGACTGCAGAGAAAGCAATTCATCACCCTTTAACGCTCACTGGCTAGAGAAACACGTCACCTCCAGATCCACGGCGGCTACTAACTCCTGAAATACTTGGAGGACTTGGAGTGAGGTGCGGGCAGCAAGGAAAGAAGGGAACAGAAGGTGGGGCACAGGAAACCTGGAAGCTGGAATAGGTGGGGTTCAAAGCCAAGTGAACTCATGAAAAGAATCAAACTCTCCACCTTCTTGGGAATGGAGAAATCTCAGGAATCCGTGGGGTGGTGACAGTGGATGGACAGATGTACAGCCCTCTTCCTAAAGAAACATCCCCCTGGAGAAAAAACAGGGTTAAAGACTTACCGAGTTTTGATAGAACCAAGACGTGCATTACTGAGACCCACCAACGCGCCAACAGCTGAAAGGTTCTGGAGGAAAGAAGACAAGGAAGTGAGTCGGGAATAGGATGCTAAAGACACAGGATTTCTCCAACCGCTTCCCTGCCCCGGTGTTTCCGAAGCCTTTTCTGAAGTAACACCTCCTCTGAGGCCAAAAGACCATTCCTCTAGAGGCCTACAACCTTTTCCCTGTTTTCAGTAGGTGACACACACAGCAGCCTGTCCTGTCCCGTGGGCTTTCCTCAAGTTACATCTCACCTGTCCCCTCCCCCACTTCCCACCCAACGAACTAGTGTTACCCAGAAGGCTAGACCGCCCGACTCATCCCAGCTACCAGACTTCAAAGACAGGCTCCTTCCTGTTTCCCTAGACAGCACCTAGCACAGAGGGACATCCCTAAATGCTTGCTGATTGGACACTAAACTCATCTGATCCCTTCTTCCTTCACCCCAAATCCCCCTCCTCCTGTTCCTGGCTCCCTTCGAGCTGCTAATGCCAACATTAACCAAGTCAACCAGAGCTTCCTTCCTGCACATTCTCGCAGCCCTGAAAGAGGCCTCCTCCTCAGCCCTCCCACAAGTAAACTCTCTATGCTTAAATGGCCAGACTCCTCTGGTGGCCCCTGTATCTCCCTAACTGTACTCATCATTCATTCTTTCGACAAACACATCTTATGCACTGAATCAGATGAAGGAATACACAGCTGAATAAAATAAATAAGGTCCCTGTTCTCATGAAGGGAAATGTTGATTCACTTAATAAACATTTATTTACCTACTTTATGTGAGACATTGTTTGAGGTGCTAGGGAGCTTATATTCTAGTTAGAGAAGACAGAAAATAAACAAATGACCAGGGGCTTCCCTCGTGGCGCAGTGGTTGAGAGTCCGCCTGCCGATGCAGGGGACACGGGTTCGTGCCCCGGTCCGGGAGGATCCCACGTGCCGCGGAGCGGCTGGGCCCGTGAGCCATGGCCACTGGGCCTGCGCGTCCGTAGCCTGTGCTCCGCAACGGGAGAGATCACAACAGTGAGAGGCCCGCATACCGCAAAAAATATAAAAATAAAAATAAATTTTAAAATGACCAAATAAGAAATAGCATGTTGGAGGGTGCTAGGTGCTAAGGGGAAAAATAAACTGAGGAAGGAAAGGAGAGGCTGGAGTAGGGAAGGGAGACAGCACTTTGTGTGGAGTGGACACAGGGCCCTCTCTAAGAAGCTAGTTGAGCAGAGGAAAGTGAGAGCAAGGTGTACTGATATGCTCACACGCACTGACAGGAATATAAAATGGTGCAGCCACTTTGGAAAACAGCCCAGCAGTTCCTCAAAAGGTTAGAGTTAACCATATGACCTAGCAACACCACTCCTAAGTATATGCCCAAGAAAAACGAAAACACGTGTTCTCATAAGAAATCGTATACGAACATTCATAGCAACATTACTCGTAACAGCCAGAAACTGGAAACAACCCAGATGTCCATCAACCATGAATGGATAAACAAAACGTAGTATATCTACACAATGGAATATTACTTGGCCATAAAAAGGAATGAAGTTCTGAGACATGGATGAACCTTAAAAACATTATGCTGGGCTTCCCTGGTGGCGCAGTGGTTGAGAATCTGCCTGCCAATGCAGGGGACACGGGTTCGAGCCCTGTTCTGGGAAGATCCCACATGCCACAGAGCAACTAGGTCCGTGAGCCACAACTACCGGAGCCTGCGCGTCTGGAGCCTGTGCTCCGCAACAAGAGAGGCCGCGACAGTGAGAGGCCCGCACACCGCGATGAAGAGTGGCCCCCGCTCGCCGCAACTAGAGAAAGCCCTCGCACAGAAACGAAGACCCAACACAGCCAAAAATAAATAAGTAAATAAATTTTAAAAAAACAAACAAACAAAAAACCCATTATGCTAAGGGAAAGAAGCCAGACCCCAAAAGCCACATATTGTATGATTCACTTCTATGAAATCATCAGAGCAGGCAAACCTATGGAGACAAAAAGTAGATTAGTGGTTGCCTCGGGCTGAAGAGCAGAGAGGGGTTGGGGGGAAATGGGGAGTGACTACCAATGGGTATAGGGCTTCCTTTGGGAGTGATGAAAATGTTCTAAAATTGATCATGGTGATGGTTGCACAACTCTGCAAATACTAAAAACCATGGAATTGTACACTTTAAATGGCTGAATTGTAAGTATGTGAATTACATCTCAATAAAACTGTTTAAAAAAAAAAAGGCATGCTGGTAACTTTTTGTTGTTCCAGGCAAAGCAGAGAACAAGAGCAAAGGTTGTGAGATGACAGCACACTAGGCGTATCTGAGGAACAGCAAGGAGGTGAACTGTCACTAGAGGAGACTGAGCGGGAGACGAGGCCCCGGGAGCAGGGTGGGACCTTTTGGAGTCATATAGGCAACCGCTGATTTTCACTCTGAATAAGATAAAAGCCATGGGGTAGAGGAGAATTAGGCAGAGAAGAGATATTATTTGACATAATTTATTTTTTAAAACACATCCACAACACCTGAGTTGCCTTGTCAAGAAGGCAGAAGCAGACGGAAGTAGGAGGCTATTTTAAGGATCCAGGAGAGAGACGAGGCAGTGTAAAGAGCGTGGTAAGTGGGGATTCAAGCCTCAAGCTGTGGTTACACTCTGAACGGAGAGCCCACAGGATTTGATAACACACTGGATATGGGCGGGAGATAAAGAAAAGAGGCAAAGCTAATTCCAAAGTTTTTTGCCTGAGCAACTAGAAAGATGGAGTTGTCACTTACGAGGCAGCAGAATACCACAGGAGGAGCAGGTTTGGGGGTGAGAATCAGGAGTTCAGTTTCAGGTGTTAAGTCTGGGATGTCTATTTAATGCCAAACAGGCACTGGGTAGCTAAGTCCGGAGTTAGGAGAAATCCTGGTCGGAGTATGGATTTGGGAGGTTGTCAGTCGTCAGACTGGATCAGCTCACTGTGGGAGTGAGTGTAAACAGAGGAAGAAAGCAGCACAAGGACCGGGTTCTCGGGCGCTCCAACACTGAGAGGTTAGCGAGGAGAGGAGGGACCAGTACGGTAAGAGGAGAACCAGGAGAGAGTGGTATCCCAGAAGCCAAGCGAAGAAAATTTTGCAAGAAAGGAGTCACCAGCTACAACCAATACTACAGACAAGTCAAGTAATAGGAGGACCAAAATTTGACCTTTGAACTTGATCTCTTCAGTGGTCATTGTTGACCCTCAAGCCTTACCGAGTTCCCTGGTAAAGCAGTATCTTGGTGAAGTGGTTAGGCTAAAAGCCTAAATGGGATGAGTTCTAAGGGACAACCATCAGGGTAATGATTTGTTCAGGGAAGAATCTTTAATGGACACTAAAAAAAACGGGTGAAAGGGTAACAAGACACAAAATTACATAATCTCCCCACAGGAAAAAACCATAAGTTTATAATGAAGAAACCTGGCAGGCATCACTTTAACCCATGATCAAAGTTAACATCACCAGTGATGGGACAAAGAGACATTATGTGCCTCCTGATACAATGCGACAAGAATGTCACACATCATTTCTGTGGTATTCCTGCCAAAACTGCACAACCTGAACCTAATCATCAGAAAACAGCAGACAAACCAAGCTAAGGGACATCCTATAAAATAACTATCCTGTACTCTTCAAAAATGTCAAGATCGTAAGAAATTTTTCTTCTGCTATCAAGGACACTTTTAGCACAACTGACAAAATTGGAATAAGATCTATAGATTAAATCACTTATGGTACTGATATTGATTCTGAGTTTGATGATGGAACGCGGTTATGTAAGAGAATGTCATTTTTAAGGAAATGCACGCTGAAGAATTTACAGGTAAAGGGCATCATGTCTGCAACTTCCTCCTTCATGGACCCAGAAAAAATATGCACAGAGAATGATAAAACAAATATGCGTTTAAAATGTTGACATTCAGGGAATCTGGGTGAAGGGTATATTCCTTTAAATTTTCTATAAATTGTAAATCGTTTCAAAGTAATATTATTTTTTTAACAAGAAGAATGGGAGAAAGTACAAGTGCAAACAACTCTTTTGAGGAGTTCTGCCATAAAGAGAAGCAGAGAAATGGGGCAGGAGCTGGAAGGGGGACTTCTTTTAAAGCGGTTTTGAGCTATATGCTGATGAAAATGACCTAACAAAGCGGGAAAAGCTGATGATGAACAAGTGGAGAAGCGATGGACTTGTGTACATGCAGAGGGGACAGATGTCATGTACAAGCAGAGGGCTGGCCTTAGTAGGGGCATGGACCAGCTCACCCCTAGTAATGGGAGGGAAGGCAGAGCATACGAGCAGAGACACAGGTAAGCTGGCAGATGTGGTGGCGGCAGCCTATGGGAATTCCCATCCCCCTGTTTCTATTTTCTCACTGAAATGGGAAGTGAGGTCATCAGCTAAGAGTGAGGATGGAGAGAAGTAATCAGAGGTTGTCTAGGAAAGTGGAAATGTAACAGGATTGCTAGGCAACATTAAGAGTCCACTTGAAAAGATGATAGCCATGAATTTAAAGTGAGACCAGCCAGCCAGGATACATGTATCTCCAGCCATACTGAGCTGTACAGGTACAGGCACCAAATAAACAGAGTTGGATTTAACACAGACGGGGTGTTGCCGAGCACGTACAATGAAGGCAGAAGGGTGAGGAAGTGATTATAATGGAATTTAAACAAGGTAAGAAGAGAAGAGAGAACATGACAGATAATAAATAAGTTAATTTATTTCAAATAGTGATAAACGCTAGGAAAGAACCAAAACAGAATAATCTGACAGAAAATGACTGAAATGGGAAGGACCACTGTATTTTAAAACAGCGTGCTCAGGAAAGGCTCCTCTGAAATGGTGGCATGGAAGCTGGGATCTAAACAAGCAGCTCACCTCCCCAGGAGTTTCCCAGCAAAGAGTGAAGGAACTGATGAGCAGTGGCCTCAGCTGCTGCAGAAATGAGATCAGCCTGGGTGGCTGGAGCACAGTGAAGACAGGCCAAGAGTCGTGTGAGGGGAGGTCAAGAGGCCAGCAGAGGCCGCACTATGTAAGGCCTGGTGCAATAAGTTAGTGTACGGTTTTAAGCAGGACAATGCTCTAATCTTACTGACATTTTTAAGAAGATCACTGGGTACTGGCTAGAGAATGGGACAGTACAAAGCCCTAGGGACACAAGGCAGAACAAGACACTCTGTCCTTCAAAGTATGTGCAATTATAAGGGAAATGAGATACAGGATTTGTTTTAAAATGCTCGGGGTGGGGGGAGGGGTACTTCCCTGGGTCGAGTGGTTAAGAATCCACCTTCCAATGCAGGGGACGCAGATTCAATCCCTGGTAGGGGAACTAAGATCCCACACGCCGCGGGGCAACTAAGCCCGCGTGCCACAACTACAGAGCCCATGCGCTCTGGAACCCGCGTGCCACAAACAGCCCACGTGCCGCAACTACTGAGCCCACATGCCACAACTAGAGAGAAGCCTGCGTACCACAACGAAAGATCCCCTGTGCCGCAACTAAGACCCAATGCAGCCATAAATAAATAAATAAATAAGTAAAAATAAAATGCTCCAGGGGCAGGGGAGGTTGGAGGCAGAGTTGGGAAAGTGGGAATGAAACAAGACTGGCAAAATGTTCACTGTTAAATCTGGGTGATAGAGACAGCACGGGCCGGGGTGGGGGTGGTTCAAAATACTATTTTCTCTACTTTTGTGTCATCTGAAATTTTCCAGAATTTTTTTTTTTAACTACACACAAAAACAAAACAAATCAAAGCCCAGTTGTGTGGGTATGGGGGAAGGAGGTTGAGTGTATATGTACAATGAATAAATAATTTCCATATGGTGTAATGAAGAACAGCTAATCATAGGTGGTTTGGAAAGGTTTCCCAAAGGCAGTGACAAACAAACACTGAGTTGAAAAGATCTGGAGGATTGCAGCGGGGCGGGGGGCGGAGATGGAGAGGCAGCACAGGGAGAGATTCCAAGCACAAGTGCAAAAGCCCTGAGGCAGGAAAGTTCAGGTGCTTAAGGATTTTAAAAGGCAGCAAACAGGTTAAGGATTTTACAAACAGGATCAGCTGTTGTGTGGAAAATGAATTAAAAAGAGCAAGGCTGACAGCAAGGAGACCAGGTGCCATAATGCAAGCCAGAAATTGTGAACTGTGCTCAGGTAGTTCCATTTTGGAACTACTGAGTTTGCAGTACCTGTGGGAAAACAAAGTTGGTGATTAAGCGTAGATGGATGGGCCAATCAATGGATCTCTTTTTCTCTCAAGCTCCAGGCCTATTTACTTACCTTCATTTCTCATCTCAGCTAAGCTAGAAATTCTCCGAGGAAAAGGATGATGTCTTACTTATCTACCTAGAGATGAGGAATAGTAAGTAACACATAAGAGATACTCAAAAAATCTTTGTTGAATGAAAATCTACAAGGAAGTGAAGGAAACCCACCACACAGTTCCATGTTCTGAGAACTCAAGACAACACAGACAAGTAGAAAAAAATTCAAGGCAAGATATACCCAAAAATATAGTACAGGCAATTTAAAGGTGTTTCCCACATCACCCTTAGATTCTTTTTTTTTTTTTTTTTTTTTTGCGGTACGAGGGCCTCCCACTGTGGCCTCTCCCGCCGCGGAGCACAGGCCCCGGACGCGCAGGCCCAGCAGCGGAGCACGGGCCCCGGACGCGCAGGCCCAGCAGCCACGGCCCATGGGCCCAGCCGCTCCGCGGCACGCAGGATCCTCCCGGACCGGGGCACGAACCCACGTCCCCTGCATCGGCAGGCGGACCCGCAACCACTGCGCCACAAGGGAAGCTCCCACCCTTAGATTCTTTACTCAAAATTCTTCTAGGGGAAGGGAAGGTGGGCAAGGGATGAACTGGGAGTTTGGCGTTAGTAGATATAAACCATATCAAAACATATAGAGTGGATAAACAAGGTTCTACTGTATAGCACAGGGAACTATATTGAATATCCTGGGATAAACTATAATGGAAAAGAATATAAAAAAGAATGTATATGGGCTTCCCTGGTGGCGCAGTGGTTGAGAATCCGCCTGCTGATGCAGGGGACAAGGGTTCGTGCCCCGGTTTGGGAAGATCCCACATGCCGTGGAGCGGCTGGGCCCGTGAGCCATGGCCGCTGAGCCTTCCCATCCGGAGCCTGTGCTCCGCAACGGGAGAGGCCACAGCAGTGAGTGAGTCGCTTTGGTGTACAGCAGAAATTAACACAACACTGTAAATCAATTATACTTCAATTTTTTAAAAAAATGCTTCTAGACTTTAGACACTTAAGAGAAATTAAGCAAGACATTAAGTTCATGTAGCTTGCCTTGAGGGAGGAGGGGAAGACTTGAAAGAGATGATGACGGAAATCACACATTTATAAACAGAATAGGTAATATTTCAGAAATACTTAGGAACGACATGAATCACAGGAGGGGAACTGGGCTGAGATACCAGAGGCACAGTTTTGTCACCCTCAATGAGGACTAATAAATAAATGAGGTCATCTCTAATAAATTTGGGGCTAAGATTATTGAACCACCCAGCAGGTTGTGATAACCCTCTTCCTGGAAGGAAGCATAGAGCTGGGAAAATCCCGGTAACAAATGTTGGACAAGGAAGAACTCATGTACACGGGTCTTGAAGGATGAATAGTTTTTGGGGGAGGGTTGGGGGAGAAGATGGAGCACGGGAGATAATACTAAAGGTGAACCTACCGTAGGTTAGACAGTTATGTCTTCTTAGAATCTGGGTAAGATGATGGGGGTTAAAGCCAGGATGGGGGCAATGGGAAAGGTATGGAAAGAAGTGAACAGATCTGAAAGCTACTTAGAGAATAAAATCAAAAGGACTTAACAGACTGTATACGGAGGTGTGTGAGCAAAAAGAAAGTGTTCAGAATGACATCTGGGTTTTTAGCTTGCAGGACTGAAAGGAAGTTAGATTCTATTCTGTGCATAATCCAAAGGACTCTTCTACACCAGTCTACAAAGCGCTGCATGATCTGTTCACTGCCTACTCACCTCATAGCGCCCACTCTCTTCCCCTCCATCTCTGAACCTCAAGCACAATGCCCTTCTTTTCAGTTCCTACCAGAGGACCGTCCCACATGAGCTTTTCGCTGACTGAACCGCCCCTCCTATTTTCTTCCCCTACCCAACTCCTACGATTATCTTTGGGGATCTCAACTTAAACTCCAGTACCTCAAGAAAATCTCTGCAATTTTCCAGATTAGATTAGAGTTCCCTACTATACAATTCTCACAGTGTTTTGTAACATTTTGTTCATCGCCATCGCATCTATAACTGGAGCGCCCAGGATGTAGCCCTCAGTAGGAGCTCTGTAAATATTTGTTGAATACACCCATTCACTCAGTCGAAACAATCCCCAAAACAGATACTTCTGGATGAAAAAGAAGCTAAAGATCATACATCTAGTGAATGACGGGGCCTGGGATTGAACCCATTCATGCGTGTCTACCGATAGCCTAGCAGTAGAGAAAACGACGCCCTCCCTCTTCCGAGTTTCTTCGACTCACGGCTGATAAAGGAGAAATGCGTGAATCTCGTCCAGAGTGATACCTGGATCCGCTTTCTGCCCCCAGCTTTCCTTCCCTCCACCTCTCCACTGCAGCTGCAGTGCACCAAGAGCCCGGTGCACAAAAGCTGCGCCAACCTTCCAACAGGGCCGCGGGCCTGCGGGCTACAGACTCACCTGGGCCCCGCCCACCGTCCCATGTAGCCGCAATAGGCACATGAGCCCCGGCAAATGTGGGACCGAGCGGACTGGGGGGTGCACAGGAGAAACGGTGGACCCAGCTCGCGGCTGTAGCAACCCCGACACGCTCTCCAGCAGAAGCAGGCGGAGACGCGAGCCCGAGTTGACCGCCGAGAGACCCCCGGTCCCGCCGGGAACCCCAGCCGCGGAGCCCGCAGACGGCCCGCTAAGAACGGCTGCCGCCATCTTCACCCGGGCTCTAGAGGTGGCGTGGCGCGATTACGCAAATACCCAGCGACGGACGCCTCGAGGGGAGGGGCGTGAGGATGGGGCTTGGTCCTGCGCTTTGCAGTCCGCTCGCCGGCTGGGAGGGAGCATGCGCGGCGTGGAAGGGCCGGGGCGCCCCAGCTGTGGGTGTTTGGTTCCCGGGGTGTCAAGGCCTGGTAGGTGGGCTGGGTCGAGGGCGGGAGGGCGGACCAGTGGCGGTTAAAGAACACGTGGTCAGGACTACAGGCGCCAGAGTCCAAAAGCTAGCCTTTAACGTAGCGTAATCTCAGGACACTTTCGATCTAGGCATCACTGATACCTAAGGAACTGGCCTCGTTGTCTGAAATCATAGAGATTGTTAACTACATTTACAACGACAGAAATGATACAACACACGTGCCTTGCAAATACAAATTCAAACAATAAAGAAGGTATACAGTAAAAAGAGAAACTCCCTCTCCCACAAGTCCTTCCCCCAGTAATGTGTATACTTTCCTAATATTAGTCTATGCACAAACACATAAATACAGAGTATATTTTACAAGAGCGGAGTCTGCGCTTGGCTTTTGTCATTCGATATATATTGTGGGCAACTTTACGCCGTTTTTTAAGCGGCGCAGTACAATGAAATGGGCGCACCACGAGTTCACAATTCTATTGCTGAGTACTTCCAGCTGCTCCAGTTTTTCACTCATACAAACACTTTTTTTTTAAAATGCGAACACTTTAGTGAACACCCTAATACTTCTGTGCATTTTTTTGTACACAAAATCTTCATAATTTGAATCTAATAAAATTCAAATCCCAGATTCAAATGCAAGGGTCATCTTTTTTCCTCTTTTATTGCACTTTATCTAATCCTTCTTCAAGTCCTGGCATTCTGCCTCCAAAATATACTACCCAGTAGGGTTCATTTTTCTCTATTTCTCCATCTCCAGTGACACTCTGGGCCACGTAACCATTCTCTCTCACCTGGCCTCTTATGCTAGCCTCCTGCAGTGGCCTCTTCATTGCTCTCCCTGCTCCTCTTTTGGCCCTTTGTACTCCCTTCTCCACGCAGCAACCAGAGTGGTCTTTTCAGATGGAAGTCAGTTCTTGTCACTCCCTGCTTAAAGCCCTTCAGTGGCTTCCAAATATCATGTGAATGAAATCCCATCTTTTCACCTTGGCCTACTAGAATCCCCACAATCCGACCCATACCCACCTCTGACCTCAACACGTACCCACATAAGTCACTCTCCCTCTCTTTCCCTATCCTTGAGCCAAACTATCCTACTTTCTATCCTCTGGCAAGCCCATTCCCACCTCATTGCCTTGGCACATGCTGTTGCTTCTGCCTGGAGAAACGTTCCTTTGACTCTGTATGACTGATGCCATCTGGCCATCTTCAGAAAAGGCTCCTTTTTAAGAAGTTCCCACTCTCACCCCCATCACCCTCTATCACATTACCCTATTTAATTTTTTTTTACAACTCATTGCACTATGCAAAATTTATTTTCTTACTTAGTCACTGACTGTTGTGGTTTTTTTGTTTTTGTTTTGAAGACCCTGCGTTGGGTCTTCATTGCTGCACGTGGGCTTTCTCTAATTGCGGTGAGCGGGGGCTACTCTTCGTTGCGGTGCTTGTGCTTCTCACTGCGGTGGCTTCTCTTGTTGCAGAGCACGGGCTCCAGGCGCACAGGCTTCAGTAGTTTTGGCTTGCGGGCTCTAGAGCGCAGGCTCAGTAGTTGTGGCGCACGGGCCTGGTTGCTCCGCGGCATGTGGAAGAGATCTTCCCGGACCAGGGCTCCAACCCATGTCCCCCGCATTGGCAGGCGGATTCTTAACCACTGCGCCTCCAGGCAAGTCCTCACTGACTGTTTCTTCTGTCTAAAATACAGACCCCATGAGAAGGGTCTTGTCATCTTCACTATTTTATCCTCATCCCCTAGAAGAGTAGTACCTGGCACATAAAAAGTGCTCAATAAATATTTGTTGAGTGAATAAATGAGTTTTGGATGAAAGAAAATCCCTTTTTTAATTTTGACAAGAACTAAGCAAAATGCCCTCTAGAAAGTTTGCATCGATTAACACCCCTGCCAACCATGTAGAACAGTGTTCTATAGTTTATACATCATCCCAAAACTAGGTTTATTTTTTAATTTTGTCAACTGAATAATGAAAAAGGATATCTCCTTCTTTCAATGTGTTTTCCCTGATCATTAGCAAAATGGAGTAACTTCATATGTTTAGTAGACATTTGTATTCCTTCTTTATTAATTATCTTTCCATAACTTTTACCCCTTTTTCTATTGGGTTGTTTATCTTATTAATTTATAGGAACTTTTTGTAGATGAGGGAATGTATTCTTGACTGTTATCTGTGTTGCATTGTTGCAACGGGTTTTTTCCAATTTGCCTTTTTATTTTGTTATTTTTAAATTTCTTAGTCTTTTTCAAGTAAGGTGTTGTGATTAAGGGCACAGACTCTGGAGCTAGACTGCAGGGTTTAAACACCAGCTTTGCTTCTTGCAAGTTGTGTGAGTCTGCAAGTTACTTAACTGTGCCTCCCCTTCTTTATCTATGAAGTGGGGATATTGTAGAACATTCACGCATAGGCTTGTGAGGATTAAATGAGTTGATATTTGTAAAATGCTTGGAACAATGTTTGGCACATGGTAGATACTGTACATAAAGTGTAAGCTGTTATTATTTCAAGCCCTGGGGTCTGATATCTTGCAAGGCTTTCCCTAACCTCCAAGGTTATAAAAATATTCTAATGTATTTTCTCCTAATACTTTTATAGTTTTATTCTGTGCCTTTAGATCTTAAACCATTTAGAATTCATTTTGTTTAAGGTGTGAGAGATATGACTTTTTTCCCAAATGGATAGCCAATTGTCCCAACCCTATCTAGTGAATCTGCCATTATTTCTCCATGGACTTGAAATACTACCATGTGGGTGTGTATCTGGACACTCTATTCTGTTTCATTGCCACGTTTAGTATGATTGCACCAATAACACTATTTTAATTATCATAACATAACAAATTATCTGGTAAGACAAATGCCTGCTTCACTCCAATTTTTCAGAATTTTCCTGACTATATGTGAAAATTGATTCTTTTGATAATGTTTAGAATCCGGCTCCCCCCCCCACAATAAAGTCTCATTGTTATTTTGATACAGCATTAAATTTATAGGCAATATGAGAAATGATGTCTTTATAATGATAGTTTTTCCCACTATGATTATATGGTGTATCTCTTTCATTCTTTCCAGCCTTCTTTAATATTCTAAAGTTGTCTTTATATTAGTATTTTTTTAATACAGTAGCTTTAATGTCATGCAGACCACTACCTTTCAGCTCCAAAATCACTTTAGATATGTAGCAATATAGATCTCATTACCTTCTGGTCATGACCCTTTGACAAAAGTGATTCATGCGTTTAAAAGAAATGCATGAGGGCTTCCCTGGTGGCGCAGTGGTTGAGAGTCCGCCTGCCAATGCAGGGAACGCGGGTTCGTGCCCCGGTCCGGGAAGATCCCACATGCCGCGGAGCGGCTGGGCCCGTGAGCCATGGCCGCTGAGCCTGCGCGTCCGGAGCCTGTGCTCCGCAACGGGAGAGGCCACAACGATGAGAGGCCCGCGTACAGCAAAAAAAAATAAAAATAAAAAATAAAAGAAATGCATGAGCTAAAGCTCGAAAGGTGTGAAGAGTGAGCTTAGAAGGTGGTGGGAGAACTGGGGGTGGGGAAGTGGCAGCTGGTTAGTAAGGCCTGTATTTGAACCTTAAAGATGATTTCAGAAACTTGTTGTGCACATTACTTTTTGTTGCACAGAAAAGTGGAGGGAGAAGGGTGAAGTTAGTTCATTTGGGGGAGACAGGGGAGTATGGACAAAGAGATGGAAGAAGGAGAATACGTTAGCTCTTTAAGTCCAGAAATGTCCATCATCCATCATCCTCCCCCAGTCTGCTCAATTTTGCCCTAAGAATGACTCTTCAGCTTGGCCCCCTTTCTCCCTTCCACTCGATTGTTCATCATCTCTCCTTGACTAGTTTTCATCTACAACAGCCGTGCCCCACTCCCTCCACCCTCCACACTGCCCAGAATTATCTTCCTAAAGGAGAAATCTCATCCTTTAGGAAGATTTTAAGCCACCCCTTGGCTTAAAAAAACTACTGCTGGATTCGTGTGTCCTCCTCCACGGGAGGCCCCTGTCTCACTCCTTTACCTGCTATACAATATCCTTCACACTCCTGTTCCAGCCATCCTCCTCAGCCTTATCTCTCCTGCCCTCTAACCCCACAAACACCTCAGAACAGGATGTGCCCCTTGCCTTTCTCTCTCTTTGGAAAACCCTTTCTCAACTTACGCCCACCCTTCAGCAAGATTGTCCTCAAATGTCCCCTCCTCTGGACAGCCTGCACTGCCTCCATCCCTCCCGCAGTCAAGCGCTGGGAGTCACTTTGTCTTCTGAGTCATACCTCTATTATAGCATTCCTAGAATCATAATACCTCTTTACATGCCTCCTCAACCATACGAGGAAGGCAGGGGCCATGTTAATTCATGTCTGGGTCCCCATCGCCTAGCATAGTGATTAGCACAAAATAGGCATGGATGGATGCAGGCGTGCATGAATGGATGTTAGCTTTCATGAACGGATGGAGAAGGGTGGTTAAGAGAAATTAGGAACAGTAACCCTGCAAAGATCAAAGACAGACACCAGGGGGAGCTGACACACCACAATAAAGAAGCGGGAGGGCGGGCCAAAGACGGCTACAAGCTCTGGGGTGGGCGGGTGAGCGGCGCGCAATAGGCGAGCATCACGCAACTGGAACCGTCCACCCACGTGTGCCTCACCTCATCCTCCTTCCTAGACTGTGCTTGAGCTCCTGCACCGCCCCCACCACCGCCTTCGCCTCCACCGCCACTGAGAAAGCAAACAAAGGGGAGGGGACCCCTGCAGGGTCCTGGATGCAGGGAGCCAATCAGAGGGCTTCAATCTCTTGGAAGGCGGGCGCCTTCGTTGGAGGAGGCCCAATCAGTTCCTAAGTGGGTGCGGAGGGGCGGAGAGATGGGCGGGAAGAGCAGGGTGTAGGGGCAGCGCGAACCAGCGAGGGATCCTTCGGAAAGGGTGGGGCTGGAGCGCGGAGGGGAGCGGGTGGAGCCAATCACCGCGAGTGTCTGTGAAGAGAGGGCGGGCAGCGCCGTGGCGCGCGCGATCCGGGCTGACGCATCTGGCCTCGGTTCTCCAGGATCCGAGGCGGGGGGGACAGGAGGGGAGGGGGGAGTGGAGAAAGAGCGGGGGCGCGCGTGCGCAGTGGCGCGGGGAGGAGCAGGGACCTGGCAGCGAGCTAGGAGGCTGCGAGCTAGCCGCGAACCGGGCGGGCGGCGGGCGCGCGCACCATGGGGGAGAAACCCGGGACCAGGTAAGAGAGGTGGGGCCACGCGGCGGGACGTGGGCGGCGGCTCGGGGCGGGTGCCGGGACGGTCCCCAGACAGGGACTCGGGGGAGAGAATCCAGGGGTCGGACTCCTGGGTCCCTAGGGGACAGCCATCCGGGGCCGCACGCCTAGGTCCTCGGGGATGATGAGGGGAACGCATGCCACAGCCCCTGCAGAAAGCGAGGGCTGAAGGGGATCAGGAAACCTGCATCTGGGTTCTCGCAGAGATGTGGGGGCCGGACGACTCCGGTACAGGCTGCGATGCAGGGGCGGAGGAGGGCGGAGCAGGTGGCCGGCCCCGAGGGGACGGGTATGGGCAGGCTGGATGCCAGGAGGGGATCCCCCCTAGACTAGTTCCGAGCCACTGGAAAGCCTCCTGTCCAGTAACCCACAGGCAGTCGGGCTGCCCCAACCTGTCCCAAGGAAAGGATGGCTCCGCTTCCAAACTTCTGCCTTCCCCCGGGTTGCTAGGAGCAACAGCTTCATCTTGGTGGAGCAGTGCTTGGCGACTCTCCCCGATTCTGGGCCTTACCCCTCTTCCCGGGGGTGAGGGGAAGCTGTATCTGCCCTGGGCACGCCATCCACTCCCCGGATGTTTTCTGTGCAATCGAGGCTCCTTCCTTCCACTGACACCCCGAGTTCTCTTTTTTGGTCTCTAGCAAAATCCACTTCCTGTTGTGACCCAACACCCCCAAGGGGGCAGTGGATGAACGCCTGAGTCCCTGGGGAGCAGGAGCAAAAGAGGAAAAAGATTGGGGCCATTTGCTTCTCTCCAGGGAGGATCAGGAATGGGGGCCTGGTTCTGATCTGTCACTTGTTCTGCAAAAAAATTTTACCAGCCCTACCACTCCCCACCCGTAGAGTAGGAAAGCATAGGTTTCTGAGCACCAAGTCAACTGATATTGGAGAGGTGATCGGAGGGAGGATTGGTGTCCTGGATTAGGGGTTAAACACAGAGAAAGGGGAAGTTGCTGACTTGAGGGAGGCCCCAGATTTCCGTTATGTGGTTCAGGGAGGGGGACGGATGGACCAAAGGGGGACTGCTGACTTGGCACAATTCCTCCCACCCCCATCAAATTCTGGGCCACAGGAAATGGAGAGAATAGCAGGAAGTGTGAAGGGGCATCTGCTTCTGCTGCCCCCCGCCCCCTCACTGGGTACCTCTCTGGTCACGCCAACCTCAGTATACACACTGCTCCTCCCTAGCCTGCAGGAGGCTGGCTGGGTTAGGATCCAAAGGGCAGGTGCCCTGCATCTGCTTCAGGGCAATTACCCCAGAGCCACACTCCAGTTGTCCAACGGACTGTGGCTGTCCCAACCCTCTGCCAGTACTCCTAATAGGAAGAAACACTAGGACAAAGAGGAAAACCAGTAGCAAAGGGGAGGGAGAGCTGGAGGATGCCACGGCAGTCAGCCCCCAAGTGGGGACAGGAGATAGGGTGCTTATCCTAGCTGCCACCTTACCAGTGTTTGCTCTTCTTTATTAGATGGGGATACCTGGGGGCCTCCATACCCTATGCCTTATAGTCTTTGGATAGCTTGGCCTTCTGGGAAGAAGGGGCATGTGAAGTTGTTATAGCAAAAACTGGGGTGGTGGAGTTGGAGGGGGGATGGGCCAGTTGGCAGGATTTCAATTTCTACTACCTGGGGACCCTTCACAGATATCACTGCAGAGGCAGAGTGGATTGGGAGGAGTAAGATGGTGCAGCAAAGAATAGGCCCACAAGTGGCGAGGACATAGGGGCTGCCAGACACCTCCCTACCCTCCCATCAATGGGTGGAGTCCAGCCTTAGATTGTTTCAGCAACTGGAAAGTGAATCTCCTTCACTCCAACAAACCTAATGCCAATAACAGAGGCAGGATAGTACAATAGTTTAGTGATGAAGAGCCAGAATACCTGTTGGCACCCAAATTCCACCATTTACACTCTCTGTGACCTTAGGTAAAATATTTGACCTCTCCTGTGCCTCAGTTTCCTCACCTGTAAAATAGGAACATTAGGACCTCCATCATTGGGTTGCTAAGAGTGTTAAATGAGATAACACACATGAAATACTTGCAACAGTGCTGAGCATAAACCATTCATCCAATAAGTGTTAGCCAGCATCATCATCTTTGTCTCCTGGCTGGTGCTGTGCTGGGGACACCCCAATTAATAAGGCCTCTGCCGCTCACAGTCTATCTAGTGAGATAGATGATACACAGCTAACTGCCCTTGCACGCTATCACACCATAGGTAAAGCATAAACAATGTGTGACAGGAATCCCAAAAACGGGAGTGACCAGAGTCTGGGCTGGATCTGCTTTCTAAAGGAGGTGATATCTGAGCTGGGCCTTGAAAGACAAATAAGCTTTTAAGCTGCTGAGATCAGAGATGGGGACAGTTGGAGGTTAATGGAGAGTAGGGTCACACTTAGGTACTGCCCATAATAGAAACCATTTTAGAGCCATTGCTCTTTCAAGTACTCCAGCTCTGTGGGAGGTGGAGACCAGAGATGGAAAGAGAGTTAGGCCTTACACAGACACTACTGCAACCTGCCCATTCAGGTTCCCCTGGGGGAGGTCCTCTGGGAAGAGCCTGAGTGGTTCCTCTGGCAACCAGTGGCCACTGCCATGGGAGGAGGGGAACTACCGGGGGGGGCGGGGGGTGCGTTGCCATGGCAGCCAGCTTTGAGGGGATGCCATGCTGGGAGTATTAAGGACCTCTGGTTACCTTTCCTTCTGGGAAGAAGTGGGAACAGGTAGGGCTGGGTAAGGCCCCAAAGCCTCCAGGCAGGAATCTCGGGTGAGCTCTGCTTCTCAGGCTGGGAGGGACAAGGTCCTGGCACCGGGGTCCCTGCTGAGCCTGAGGGAGGCAGTGGGGTTTCCCTTTCTGTTTTGTTAGGGTCTTCAAGAAGTCGAGTCCCAACTGCAAGGTGAGTCTCCCACAGTGCTTCTCCCAACCCTCCCTGGGCGCTCACAAGGCCCAGCCTGCCCCTAGACAATCCCCAACCCCAAGCTCCCCACTTCCTGTGACAGCTAAGAGCCGACTTCCTTCCCTCCTGAAGCCCCTTGCTGCAAAGGCCTGAGCCAGCAACAGGGCTGGGTGGGGACAGGCTCAGTTCAGTTTGGGTCCCTAAGTGAGACCAAGGGGGAGGGGCCAGAAGCTCATGCCTGGAGCCCTCTTAGGAGCCAACCCACGGTGCCTGGGGCTGGGAACAGATAACATCCCCCCAGGCTATGGCCTGTTTATCCCAGAGGTCCTTGAGGACATGCGGTGAGGCTCTCTAACTGCCTGCCTAGCGCCAGGGAGCAGTTAAAAAGCCTCAAGATTGGCTAATCCGGCAAAGCCCGCCACTCTCCTCTCCCAACCCTCCTGGGAGGGAACCCGGAGAAACTCCTTCAGATACCCCAGCCTGGGAAGACAGGGTCAGGGCAGCCACTTCTGAGGGCTCTGAAGCCCTGCCGCCCGCCTACCCAATCTTCCCTGTGACCCCTGTACATCCTCAGCTCACCGTGTACCTGGGCAAGCGGGACTTTGTAGATCACCTGGACAAAGTGGATCCTGTAGGTAAGTGTGCCCAGAAAGTGGCATCATGTGCTCCAAAGAGGGGAGGAAGTTCCTGGCCCAGGAAAGGAGGAGAGGCCCTGACAGGAGCTGAGCTCATGTGTCCCCTTCCCAGATGGCGTGGTGCTAGTGGACCCTGACTACCTGAAGGACCGCAGAGGTACTGGCCCCGAGTCCGGGGCCCCGGGAGGGAGGGAAAGAGGGAGGTGGGGGAATGAAATGGGCTGGCCTCGAGAGGGGCCCTGGGGAGACGGGGGGCCAAGGCGGAAGCCAGGAGTAGGAGTCAGGCAGGTTTTATGCCGCTGAGGAAGGAGCAGCTGCTGCTAGGAGGTGGGGGGACTGCGGGAGGGGGGCTCCTGACCACCCTACCTTGCCCACCTTTGCCAGTGTTTGTGACCCTCACCTGTGCCTTCCGCTATGGCCGCGAAGACCTGGATGTGCTGGGCCTGTCCTTCCGCAAGGACCTGTTCATCGCCAACTACCAGGCCTTCCCCCCAACGCCCAACCCGCCCCGGCCCCCCACCCGTCTGCAGGACCGGCTGCTGAGGAAGCTGGGCAAGCATGCCCACCCCTTTTTTTTCACAGTGAGGACACCCCCACCCTCTGCAGAGCAAGGCGTCTGGGACTGTGTTGGGGCGGGGGCGGGGGGTGAGGCACCTGTTACAGGCAGGTCTGGGAGAAACAGTGAGGAGGGACCCTAGACCTCCCCCTTCAGGGTCACTCTGCACTCAGGAAGCCCTTGCCTCTCTGCCTCCCCCCTGGGGCCCCTTCCTTTTTCCTTTCTCTTCCCCAGGAGTCCTCCAACCTCTTAAGTTGAGATTGGGAGGAAGATTCCGGGGCTTTCTGGAAGAACTGAACTCTTTTCTTCTGCCACAGATACCCCAGAACCTGCCCTGCTCCGTCACCCTGCAGCCAGGCCCAGAGGACACAGGGAAGGTATGGGAGGAACAGGGTCCAGCAGGAGCCAGGGGACACA
>NW_021146550.1:0-25000 GCF_002837175.3 Physeter macrocephalus
CCTGCGCGCAGCAAAGAAGACCCAATGCAGCAATCAATCAATAAATAAATAAATTTATAAAATTTTAAAAAAGAGTTCATTCAATCTGCTGAGTAGAAATGAAACCTATGTGTTTGCCGCTGTAGGATTAAGGGAATTCTGTAACTAGCAGCAAAGTAACCTGTTAAGGAGAGTGGAGTCTCTGGAAGCTTTCAGAAGCATCCAGGTTCCAGTAGCTCCACTCTTTCTCTCTATGTATATGGCATCACTTTCCCCAATGTGGAAATAGCTTTGTCCTTTATCTACTTATAAAGATGTGTTCATCTACAAAAAATAAGAAAGTGTTGCAAAACATGAAAACGAAAAGAGTTGATGACCCGTAATCCTACAACCCGCAGGAAACCAGTTAACATTTTGGTGAACATCACCCTTCTAAGCTTTTGGCTCTGTTTAGGAGTATGTATTGTTAAATTAATTTTTATTTTTAATAAGATAGTTTAAAAATTTTAAATAAAATATGATCATGTGAAAATTCAAATAGTAAAGAAAGGATTACATAAAAATAAGCCTTCCACTCTCCACCCCGTCTGCTAATCCCATCCTGCTCTCCAGAAGCAAGCAAGAATTTTTCATGTTTTTTTATTAAATTTATTTGTTTATTTTATTTTTGGCTGTGTTGGGTTTTCATTGCTGTGGGTGGGCTTTCTCTAGTTGCAGCGAGTGGGGGCTACTCTTCGTTGTGGTGTGCAGGCTTCTCATTGCGGTGGCTTCTCTTGTTGTGGAGCATGGGCTCTAGGCATGTGGCCTTCAGTAGTTGCAGCACGCAGGCTCGGTAGTTGTGGTTCACGGGCTCTAGAGTGCAGGCTCAGTAGTTGTGGCACACGGGCTTAGTTGCTCCGCAGCATGTGGGATCTTCCCAGACCAGGGCTTGAACGCGTGTCCCCTGCATTGGCAGGTGGATTCTTAACCACTGCGCCACCAGAGAAGCTCCAAGCAAGAATTTTTAACATTTCTTGTGTATCTTCCAGAAAGTCTCTCCATACGTACATATTTATTGAAAGTTGATTTAATTTTTTTCCAATTTCATTGAGAAACAATTGATATACATCACTGTATATATGTTTAAGGTGTACAGCATGATAGCTTGATACATTGTGAAATGATTACCACAGTAGGTTCAGCTAATATCTGTCATCTCATATAGATACAATAAAAAGAAAATAAAGAAGAAAAGAAAAAAGGAAAAAAAAAGTTTCTCCTTGTGATGAGAACTCTTAGGATTTAATTCTCTTAATTTTCCTGTATGTTAATACAGCAGTGGTAACTATAGTCATCATGTTGTACATTACATCCCTAGTACTTACTTCTCTTATATCTGGAAGTTTGTACCTTTTGGCCACCTTCGTCTAATTCCCTGCTCCCCCCCCTCCTCAGTCTGATCTGTTTTTCTGAGTTTGGTGGGGTTTTTTGTTTGTTTTTTTGTTTTTTGTAACATTCCACATATAAGTGAGATCATATGGTATTTGTCTTTTTCTGTCTGAGTCATTCTACTTAGCATAATGCCTTCAAGGTCCATCCATGTTGTCGCAAATGGTAGAATTTCCTTATTTTTTATGGCTGAATAATACTCCATTGTAAATATATACACCATAACTTCTTTATTCATCCATCCCTTGATGGACACTTAAGTTGTTTCCATTTCTTGGCTACTGTAAATAATGCTGCTGTGGTGATTTAATTTCTTTTTTAAAAAAATAAATTTATTTATTTATTTCTGGCTGCACTGGGTCTTCGTTGCTAAGTGTGGGCTTTTTCTAGTTGCAGAGAGCAGGGACTACTCTTCGTTGTGGTGTGCCGGCTTCTCGTTGTGGTGACTTCTCTTGTTGCAGAGCACAGGCTTTAGGCACAGGCTTCAGTAGTTGTGGCTCGTGGGTTCTAGAGCACAGACTCAGTAGTTGTGGTGCACAGGATTAGTTGCTCTGTGGCATGTGGGATCTTCCCTGACCAGGGCTCAAACCCATGTCCCCTGCATTGGCAGGTGGATTCTTAACCATTGTGCCACCAGGGAAGCCCTGATTCAATTTCTAAGTCGACTTTACTGAGGTATTGTTTACATGCAATAAAACCCTTTTTAAGCATATAATTCATTAGTTTTAATAAATATATAGACTTGTGTAATCACCACCACACTGGAGATAGAAAATATGTATCCCTTTGCAGTCAGTATCCACCCATGGTTCCAGGCAATCACTGATCTGCTTCCTATCACTATAGATGAGATTTTTCTTTTAAGAAATTTTATTTAAATGGAATGTACTCTGTTCTGTGTGGTTTATTTCATTGACCATAATGTTGAAATTCATTCCTCTTTATTGCTGAATAGTATTTCATTGGGTGGATATGCCACAGATTTTTTTTTTTTTAATTTTACTTATTTATTTTTGGCTGTGTTGGGTCTTCGTTGCTGTGCATGGGCTTTCTCTAGTTGCGGCAGCGGGGGTACTCTTTTGTTGTGGTGCGCAGCCTTCTTGTTGAGGTGGCTTCTCTTGTTGCAGAGCACGGGCTCTAGGTGCACGGGCTTCAGTAGTTGTGGCACGTGGGCTCAGCAGTTGTGGCTCATGAGCTCTAGAGTACAGGCTCAGTAGTTGTGGCCTATGGTCTTAGTTGCTCTGCGGCATGTGGGATCTTCCTGGACCAGGGCACGAACCCGTGTCCCCGGCATCGGCAGGCAGATTCTTAACCACTACGCCACCAGGGAAGCCCGATCATATCTTTTGATGAAGTCCAATTTATCTATTTATACTTTTATTTCCTGTGTTTCTGGTGTCATATCCAAGAAATTATTTCTGAATCCAGTGTCATGAAGATTTTCTCCTGTTTTCCTCTATAATTTTATAGTTGTAGGTCTTATGTTTAGGTCTTTGATCCATTTTGAGTTGTTTTTTTATATCGTGTAAGGTTAAGTGTCTGACTTCATTCATGGGGATGTACAGTTTTCCCAGCACATTCCCATTGAATGCTCTTGGCCCCCTTCTGGAAGTCAGTCTCATTCTCTTGTAAATGACAGAGATGATGTAACGCTCTGACAGAATGTTGGAGAACTGGGAGGACAGTCATGATTCCCACCCCTTCTCACCTGACGATTTGTTGCGTAATCATGGGCTTTATTTTTCACTTGATGTCTGTCTGTTTTTTTAAACGGATATACAGTTGATCCTTGAACAATGCAGGGGTTAGGGGCACTGACTCCCCTCCCCACAGCAACTGAAAATACACATATAACTTTACAGGCCACTCTCGGTATGCGTGGCTTCACATTCTCCAATTATGTAGTACTGTAGTACGTATTTATTGAAAAAAGTCTGCTTATAAGTGGACCTGCGCATTCAAACCTGTGTTGTTCAGGGGTCAGCTACTCCTGTTTTGTATCTTGCCTTTTTTACCTTATACATATTGCTACATATGATGATTTTGCAAGACTTCATGTAACTACATACCTTAAGTGGCCCTACTACCATAGTGGATTCTGGTGCCCCGGTCGTTTTTACCATCTTGATTAACGTTGTAGAGCACATCTTTGCACGTAGGCCTTTTCCTCAGGCTGAATGCCTCAGTGTAGAATTGCTGTCTGAAGGGGTCTGGGCACCTGCATGATTTTTGCTACATGTTTGCCGTATAAAACTATTGTACCAGTTTGTAATAGGCATTGTTGGGTATATGAACCACACTGGGTGTTACTGAAACAGTTGTCATAGATGAACACCATTCCTCTCTTCTTGAATTTGCTGCTTCATTCAACAGATCTTTGAGCTCCTTCCGTATGCCAGGCCCTGTTGAGATGCTGGGGATCCACTGGTAAATAGAACTAGAGCTCCCGTCCTCAGAGAGCTTCCCTTATTAGGGGCTGAGACAGCTGAGAAACAGACGGACACATGGACATGTCTAGTGGTTGAAAGGCCGTGGAGAGAACATAGACAGGTAGAGGGCACAGTGTCTCAGGCTGGGGCAGAGCTGGGCTGGGACCAAGGCAGTCAGGGAAGGAAGGAAGCCCCACTTAGTGCCATGTGGGCTGAGGGGGCATCTGAGGGGCCGGGAGAGTGGTCCAGGTAGAGGCTTGAGATGGATAGAGAATACTTGTCGCTGTTAGGGAGAACAAAGAGCCCCTGTGGCTGGAGGCACAGAGGGCAGGAAGGTAGGAGGGCAGGAGGACCCGTGGCGCCAGCTCAGCCTGTCCTCTGAGTGAGTGCTGAGTGATCTGGGTTCTTTTTTTTTTTTCTTTTTTTTTTTTTTTTTTTTGTGGTATGCGGGCCTCTCCCCGTTGTGGCCTCTCCCGTTGTGGAGCACAGGCTCCGGACGCACAGGCTCAGCGGCCATGGCTCATGGGCCCAGCTGCTCCGCAGCATGTGGGATCTTCCCAGACCGGGGCACGAACCTGTGTCCCCTGCATCGACAGGTGGACTCTCAGCCACTCATGGGCCCAGCTGCTCCACAGCATGTGGGATCTTCCCAGACCGGGGCACGAACCTGTGTCCCCTGCATCGACAGGTGGACTCTCAGCCACTGCGCCACCAGGGAAGCCCAGTGATCTGGGTTCTGATCCAGTCGTCCTGGCTGCTGTGGAGACAGATTAGGGGACCTGTTGGGAGGTTCTCACAGGATCCCAGCAAGAGAAGGTGGTGGCCTGGATCAGAGCGGGGAGCAGTGGACTTGGGGTTCGGGGGAGGCACTCGATTCTGGTATTTTTTTAATTGAAGTATAGTTGATGTACAGTTACAGGTGTGCAATATAGTGATTCATAATTTTTAAAGGTTAAACTCCTTTTAAGGTTATTATAAACTATTGGCTATATCCCCTATGTTGTACAGTATATTCTTGCAGCTTATTTAATTCATTAATTTATTTATTTTTGGCTGCATTGGGTCTTCGTTGCTGTGTGCAGGCTTTCTCTAGTTGCGGTGAGCAGGGACTACTCTTCATTGCACTGCGCGGGCTTCTCATTCTTCTCATTGCAGTGGCTTCTCTTGTGGTGGAGCATGGTCTCTAGGCGTGCAGGCTTCAGTAGTTGTGGCACGCAGGCTCAGTAGTTGTGGCTCTTGGGCTCTAGAGTACAGGTTCAGTAGTTGTGGCACATGGGCTTAGTTGCTCCGTGGCATGTGGGATCTTCCCGGACCAGGGCTCGAACCCGTGTCCCCTGCATTGGCAGGTGGATTCGTAACCATTGCGCCACCAGGGAAGTCCTTGTAACTTATTTTATACCTAATAGTTTGTACCTCTTACTCTCCTATCCCAGTAGTCCTCCCCACCCCCACCCCCCCGCCACTGGTAACCACTAGTTCTCTATATCTGTGAGTCTGCTGCTTTTTTGTTATATTCACTAGTTTGCTGTATTTTTTAGATTCCACATTCGATTCTGGGTACGTTTTGAGGGGAGAGTGGACAGGATGCACTGATGGATTGCATGCGGGGGGGAGAGAGAAATGGAAAATGACTCTTGAGTTTTGACTTGAGTGGATGGAGGGGTGGAGTAGCTCTTTATTGAGAGCAGTGGAGGAAATAGGGAACATCAAGAATCATACCTTAATAGTTTGTAATTTGCTTTTCTTTAAATGTGAGTCCACTTCAACATTTTCATGTGTTTATTCTCTGTCTGTACTGGCTCAGAGTATTTGTAAGTTTAACATTTAGTCTGAATGGCACGGAACAAGGAATCCACCACACTCCTCTGGCTCTGGTCAGACCTGGAGAACGTCCTGCCCTTAGAACTGGAGCCTCAAGCAGGCCGAGTGCCAGGCATGGAGGAGGGGACGCTTCCACGAGTTTCTTTGCAGGAACTCATGGTGTCCTTCCTGAAAAAGGTCAGGGTTTGGGGTCAAAGATCCTGGCTACCTTATTTGGGCTACCTGGGCCTGGCGTTTGGCCTCAGTGGGGAGGGTGGTCGCCATCGGGCCTCTGTGGAGAACTGGCTTCAAGGGAGCAGCACAGACCGGAGCTGGAAGGCCACCGCCTGTGCCCGAGCATCGCAGTCTGCATTTGTGTGGCAGCTATGATTTCAGATATGCTGTCCTTTTTGTCCCTATAAGTCAAAGGGGGGAACAGACCTTCATAAGTGCTTCTTACCAAGAGGGGTGGAAGGTGTGTAGCGTCTATAAGCCCAGGTCACCAGGTGACCTGGATGGCAGGTGTGTATGGGGGGAGTGCCTAGGTGTGCCCCCCGCCTCCTGCCGGGGTTTCCTGTTCCGTGAAGGGTGGCATCTGGTGGCAGATTTCCCTTGATCTCTGGCGCTTCTGAGGAGTCCTTTTTGCCTTCACGGGTCCTGAGGACAGAGGTGCAGGCGGTGGGGAAGCTGGCCTGGTAGAAAGGGGGGCCCTTTGGGGAAGAAGCCGTCCGCGTGTCCCTCCTCCTGCAAACCAAGGAGCTGACTCTGTGGAGATGGGGCCCTAGGCTGCAGAGCGGGCTGTGGTCATCCGAGGGCTGCTGCTTGGACAGGAGGGAGGGGTTCAGCTTGGAACTGCCCCACCTGCCTCATGAAGCAGGAGTGGTGGGCATGATGCTGACTCAGGGCCAGAGAGGCACTGTGTGCTGAATATGGTCTTGAGTTTTTCTCCCTAGTAGTAGAATTTAGAGGTTTTTCTGTGGCTTAAAGCAAAGTCTTCCAGTATTTCATTGTGAACACTTTTGAACAGAGTAGAAAAGTTGAGAAAAGTGTTACCCACACACACTGCTTGAGTGACCAGTTATTAATGTTTCCTCGTATCTGCTTTGTCTCTGTGCATATGTACGGACTCTCCTCTGAGCCACTGAAAGTACATAGCAGACATTACGAAACTTCACCCCTAAACACTTCAGTCCACATCTGAGCATAATAACGTGGTCTGTTGTCATCTCGTCTGGCCATGGGGTGCGTTAGCACGGCTTCCTTGTTTCTGCCCTTAGTTTAGTATTTTTAAAATGTGAGGTGTGACGTTCCAGTTCTGAAAAGGAATAAAGCCAGATCAGCCTGTCAGGTCTCCCACGTCACTCACCCCTACGCTGTCGACCTACACTTGGCATTTCCTTTGCTCCACGAGTCCATGACCCTGGACAGTGTAGAACATGTTTTGCATCTTTTTAAACTTCCTGTAATTGTTATAGCTTTATTGTTCCCCTCTGTGAACAGACTGCTCTTAAATGAGAATGATGTAGGTGTTAAATAAATACCTGGTCCTATGCTGGCAGCGGGTGGAGATTCAGTAAGTACTGTTTTACCTCTTACCTAATAGGTGTTGAGAAGACAGTTCTGGATGTTAAAATGGGCAGACAGTCAAGTTAGTGGGAAGTAGACCCTGCTGCCTGCCCAGCTCTGACCTCAGAGAATCCTGGGCTCATTCCAGGGCAGGAGGACATCTCAAGGCCTCAGGGACCTCCTTCTTGGTATGTGCCAGGAGCTGTGGCAGCCACTCCAGCCTTCCCTCTCCCCTGCCTCCCCCAGCCCAAGGGGGTGCTCTGTGCCTGCACCACTAAGGGGAGAGGGAATGGACAGGGCTGGGCTCCAGCCTGGAGGGAGCTTTCTGCTGGGCTTCCTTACCCTGCTGCACCCTTCTCGCTGCCTGGGTGGCAGAGAAGTCATCTGGGCTGATGAGATTGCTAGGAAACATTTGAGAACACGAAGGGAGAATTTGGCAGGGCTGTGAGAAGCCTTCAGATCAAGGAATCACCTGAGGGTAGTCCGTGCTTGTCCAGGCTCCTGCCCAGGCTTCTGTGAGGCTGATAACCTGCCCCTGGCTCCTCGTGCCAGCCTTGGGACACCGACCATCACCTCTCTTCTTCGAGGGGCCTCCATTGGCCCCCAGGGAGTGAGAATTAACAGAGAACACCTGCTAGCCCTGCCCCACCACTCCCTTCTGTCCCCTGGCACAGCAGGGCACGGAGTTCACTCTGCAAGGAGCGGGGGAGTGGCAGTGGGTTGCCTGAGGAGGTTGGCCTGTCAATGGGTGCTGCGGCCAAGTGGCCTGGGGCCTGCAGAGCCTTGCAGTGGCACTAGGTGGCACTCCCACCCAGGGGAGTCCAAACAAGGTGGGAGGACTAGAAATTAAGGACCAAGTGTGGGTGGCCGGAAGGGACCTCATTTGGGCTGGGAGAGTAAACCTTCCAAGGGGTTTTTTCTTACTCCCAGAAATCATGTTGAGTATTGTCTGGAATATTGTCCAGAAGGCATTTCCCTCCTGAGATATACGTGGTGGAGGGCAGGTTAGAAGGCTGGGCGGGCTAATCTCAGGGCAGACCTGTGGGCTGGTTTATGAGTTTCCTAGATGCCAGTCAGCCTGAGAGGCTTTGAATGATTACAGAGGAGCTCTGGTCCATGTGGAGCGGCCCAGTTGGTCATTTTACAGTGGAGAGCATCAGCGCTCCACAGGCCGCTCAGCAAATAAGAATCTGGGCTTTTGATCCAGACTTGTTTTTCCCCCTTAGGTCTAACTTGGGTCCTGCTGGATGCACTGCAGGCTTTGGGGAAGTCAGGATGGTATTCCTGGATTTCTGGTTCTGGAATTTAGTGTTGCTGAGATTGTGTGTCAGCATCTTCCTGTGCTTTAACTCCTTTTTATTCCATCTCGAGTGGTGGTTGGTTGGAGCTCTGAGGTGAGCAGGGGTCTAAAGTCTCGCTGGGGCTCCAAGAATGCTGTGAGCCAAGGCTAGGAGGCTGAGGTGGGCTGTGTACCTCCCTGCCTCCCAGTTCCTACTGGCGTCCCAAGGGTCCCTCCAGCTTGTTATGGAGCACTTAGTTGGGCTGGACCCGAATGAGGGGGCAGGTGTGTGGGGCTGTGTCTGCATGCTGCTGTGTCCTCTTCCAGGCTGCCTTGGCTGAGCTGCCCATCTCTTCACAAGCCCTGTCGGCTCTCTTCCTGGTCTAAATGTTGCTTTAGAAACTAAATTCCCAGTGGTCAAAAGAAGCTGGGGTTGTTCAGCTAATCAGGCTCCTGAATTCCACATATGCTTTTTGTGGTTGAGTAGTGGTGGTGTTCCCCGCTGGACCCTCCCCCTCCCCTAAAAAGTGTTAAGCTGGTTCATTCCATGCCATGTTGACTGAGTGCTTTCAGTGGGCATGGGGGTAGGGTGCTGACCCTGCAGTGGGGTACCATCTAGTGGGGTAGAAAGATAAGGCGAGAATCACCCCACAGGTCTTGATCCCCGCGAGGAAGCCTACGTGCTGGGCGGGGGTGGACCTTGCCCACTGGGTCTTGTTTGCTGGTCTGCACCAGGGGATTTTGTGTGTCAGGGTGTGTCAGCCTGGAGGAGAGGGGGTGGGGTGAGGAGCAGCCTTTGTCTTCAGGGTCGGGTGTAGGAAGGAGCGAGGGCTTCGAGGGCTAGAAAAGGTGTCTGGAGGTGGCTCTGTGCTCAGTCCAGAGAAGCCGGCCCTCGGGAGAGGTCCGCAGCACGTGGAGGCCCTGGCGGCCCGGAGGGGTGTGTGGGAGGAGCTCGCGGCCCAGGGAGCCCAGCCCCGCCCCCAGGAGGCACCCGAGAAGTCCTGTGGCCGTCGGGCCGGTCGCCTGTTCCCGCCGCTCCCCTGGCCCCGCCCCTTCCCTTAAAGGAACCCCGGGCTCGGGGGCGGGGCACGGCTGACGAGCGAGCCTGGTGTCCGGTCTCCTGCCGCTGCCCCCAGCCTGACTGGCTGGAGCCGAGCCCCCGCCCGCCCGCAGTCAGGCTTCCGAGGAGAGGCGCCTCCCGGCGAGTTCAGCCGGTGCGCGGCGCGGAAGCCAGCGGAGCGGACCACCTGCCGGTGAGTGAGCGGCCGCGGCCGCGGCCGAGCCGCCCCGCGCAAGCGGAAGGCCTGCTCGCGTAGCCGGGAGGCCGGTTGCCCCTCACCGCTTGGGGCCTGAGGAGCTCACACCCCAACCCCGATCGAGTGTGGCTTCCCTGGCCCCACACGGTGGGTCACGGGGCCGGGCAGGATGAGCTCACTTCCTTTGCGTCGTGTAGCATCTCCTCGCCTCCCAGCCCGGAAAAGGGAAATGGTGGGCGTTGCGGGCGGCTCGATGTCCTCCTGCGCCCATTTCCTCAGTTCTTCCCGAAGGGTCTGGGACGGGCGCCAGAGGGGGAGGGAAGCGGCAGTGTTCCTCGGTGGGACCCGGACATGCTGCAGTTGTAACCAGGTACCAGCCAAGGGGCGGGAGGGGGTGACACCCCGCCCTTCCCAGAACCCCATTCCCCGCTAGTGCCAAGGACTGCCCCAGAGAAGGTTCCTTTCCTTGAGGGGATTTAAGAAAGAGCCCTGCCGAGTCCTGTCCCCATCTCTACCGCCCTTGAAAGAGGTGCCTCTGGACCCTTCTCTTTGCTTCCTCTTCGTCTCGCCCAAGGCTTCCCCAAGATGGCTCACCCGTTTCACCCGGGAGAATCCATTTTCCTGGTTCCCTACTTCTGACATTTTGTCAGCTTCTAGCCTTGGAACTCAGGGGAGGAATGGTTGGTGGCCCCACCTGGACACAGCTACCCAGCAGCCCTGCCCTCCAGAGCCGAGAGTGTGCACAGCAAGTCAGGCTGGGGACACATGTTTTGGGGGGGCACTGGGGGTTTCTGCTGAGGCTTCAGGCCAGGTAAGTGGCACCCAGTGAGCTTTCCACTCAGGGAGCAGGAGCACATCCTTGGGCTGGACACGTGCAGGGTTGCAAGGCCTTTGTCGAGGGCGGTGAGGGGTGGATGGGGATGTTGCAGCACCTCTGGGGTGTAAACCCCCAGAACAGCACGTCCTGATAAAGGTGAGCTCCCCCTAACATGGTCCTGTTGAGCCATCCCTTCTTACTCACATCATCGCTGCCTGCCCCTGTGGTTTGGGCTCCTCTGTCAGAACTGCCTCCTCTGCCCTGTTCCTTCCATCTTCCCAGTGGTAGCAAACTTCTGTCCTCCCAGAGCGTGGGTTTGGAAAGGGAGGGGAGGCATTGGGAGCCAGGTCTGGGGGGTGAGGCTGCACTAAGCTCTTGTGTGGAAGAGAGGCATGGGGTTTCTGAGCAGAGTTGTTCTTGACCTTGGTCACAGCTTTGATCTGAGACTCAAGGTGGGTGAGCAGGAGGAAGGACCCTTCCCATTTCCAGATGAGGAAACTGAGACTCAAGAGAGCACGTGTGACTTGCAAGGCCTTTCCCAGCTCTCAGGGTGAGGGTGGGGGGAGGGCATCCAGGATCACAATAGCCAGATTGTCCTTGCCCCCCACCAAAGCCTCTGTGTTCTCTTGTTCCACATGGCCATGTAATGACTTGAAAGTCCTACTGGTCATAGACCCAAACTAACCTCCACAGATTGTCCTTGAGACTTTGGGGAGAGAGGGAAGGTGTCTGTACCTCTCTGCTTCAGGGCGCTCTCCTTGCAAGCTCCTCCTTCAGGCCTGAGCTCCCCAAGTTGCACTCAGGGAACCAGAGAGGGAGAAAGCTCTAGCTTGGCCTCCAAAGGCCACTGTAGGCGCAGAGGGCAAGTGGGGCTCTGAGATGGAGATGCTGGGAGCACTGTTGGCTGAGGAAGTGGCTCTGCTCCTGGGAAGTGAGAAGGGGTGACCTCTAGGGACCCCCTTCCCTCCGTCCTGCGGCTCTGAGCTAGTCAGAGGGTGTTGGCCCGTTTCCTGGTGGACAGCTGAATTCATGTCAGCTTGCTGGGGGCCTTTTGGGGAACACTGGTGATTTAAAAGAAACCTGACCCTGGTCTCAGTGTCCCGTTTTAGAGGAGGAAGTAGAGTAGTGATGGAGACAGGACTGAGGCGTGAAGACCTCCTGCCCAGCTTCTCAGGGCAGTTCCTGGAGTCTCTCCAGGATAGCAGCTCCTTGGACTGGTCCCCCAGAGTCCCCTCCACAGCCCTGGTGTGCTGCATGGCCCGGTCAGGCCCCTGGACTGGAGGCCTTGGGGGAGAATGCAATGCAAAGGCACACACGGGGATCTGCTTTAGGTCCTGAGGTTTGGGGCCAAGCTGGGTTTGTCTGTGGGTTCCTGAACGTGCCTTTCTGGCAACATCATGCAGCGGTCAAGGTCCCACCGAGGAAAACTGGCAGGAGGAGGCCTGGCTCCCATCCCCGCCCACAAGGCGTCGCCAGCCCCCACTGTGAATCCTGGGTGTGCGCGCAGCCCAAGCTTTCTAGGGTCGGGGAGAGAGCCTTGTCCTGGAGCCTAGCTTCAGGCACAACCCTTACTGCCCATCACCCTGCTGGGCCTGTTTCCTCGGGAGCCGCAGGGAGGCGAGTTTGGGGCCCCCGAGGCTGGGAGGGCGGGGCAGGGCTGTGCTTGGCAGGTGGGCGGGGCTGTGCTTGGCAGGTGGGCTGTAGGAAGGGAGTTAGTGGGACCTCACCTGGACCCTGACCAGGCAAATGCCAGAGTGTCCATGGGGCCTTGGGCAGGAGGAGGCCTGTGTGGGCGCCCTCCTGCCATTCAACGGCCACTCAGCAAGGCGGGTGGCCTGGGGAGATGAGCTTGCCGAGGGGTCCTGGTCTGAGGTGGGCTGGGCCTTGGCAGGGGTGGAAATCCATGCTAACGTCCAAACCTTAGTCAGCCTCGTCCCCATGGCCACTCACACCTAGAGATCTGGCAGGTGCCAGGCTGGCGGTTTTCACCTCCTTGGCTGAGGTGGGTTTGCCCAGGACCTCAGAAGTTCAGCCTGCGAGGGTCGAGCCATGTCTGAGTTGGGGCCTCTTGCTCGGTCTCGGCGGGGGGGCCTGGGCCGGGGTCAGTTCTCTGCCTTCGGAGCAGCCCCGGGACCCCGCATGTCTTTATCTAAAGATGACGCTGGGCGCGTGGGTTGGGGGCTGCGCTGGGCGGGGCTGTGACTCCCAGGCTGCAGAATGTTTGCTCTCCCCCTGCCTGTGATCTGCAGAGGCTGGGCATCCTCTCAGGGAGCCGGGCGGCCGCAGACCAAAGTGCTGTTCCTCCCCAGAGAGATGGGAAGGTGGGGCGGCCGGTTTCCCTGAGGTCGCCCTGGTGCCTCTCTTCAGAGGAGGCGGGTATGGGGGGGCCCTGAGGCGGGGGGTGGGGACGATGATGAGGAGAGAGCCGGAGCAGGCCAGATGCTGGGGTCTCACCGCCGCGCCTCTCCCGCCTTCCTGCGCCCTCATCCCTCAGATGCTACTTTGTCATCTGAAAGGAAAATGGGTCAGGTCCCAGCGAGGGAGGGGCCGCCGGGGCCGCAGACAGGCCGACGCTGGGCGCCCGCCTGGAGCGCGGGGCTCAGATTCCCGCTTGTGCTCCTGGGTTCAGAGGCGCCGGGTCCCCTCCCTGCTGGGAGCAGGCAGGCAGCCAGGCCAGGGACAGAACGGGCCGAGGGCGGGGCCGGTGCGCAGGCCGAGCAGGTGTGTGATTGGTGCCTGTCTCTGCAACAGCCTTGATCCTGATCCGTTGGACCGGACCTAGCCAGGGAGCGGTCCCCCAGCCGCAGCCGCTGGGGCGAGGAGCGGTGACAGCGCAGGAGCTCCGGGGGGGAAGGGAGGAAGGAGGAGAGACAAAGGGAGCGAGCCTGGCACTGCCTCCCTGCGCCGCCCACCATGTGTCAGTCAGAGGCGCGGCGAGGACCGGAGCTCCGCGCGGCAAAATGGTGAGATGCTGTGGGCCACGGCTGCGTCCTAACCTGGCTTCGCCCCGCCTCGACCTCCGAAAGGTCAGAGTTCACGTCCAGCGGCCCCGTGGTGGAGGTGGTGGCAGCGGCAGGGGGCCGGGGGACCAGCCCCCGCGGCTGGAGGGGCCTGGCCCGGGGGGCCTGAGTTGGAGAGCCCGTTTCAGGTACTGGGGGGCCAGCAGGCTGGTGGGCCAGTGTCTGCGCTGCGCCCGCGCCCTGCTGCAGCACAGCTCCTCCGAGATTGGTCCCTGTACTTCTGCAGAGAGCAAGGTGGATGAGGGAAGCCCCGGGGAGACCAGTGATGTGTCAGGCTTTGCTTGGCCCCTACCCACTTGCCAGACCTTTTTAAAGCTGGAGGGCGTGGGATGGGAGAGACAATGGACACAGGGGGTCTGGTGAGCAGTGGAGAAGCAGCGCCTCCCAGGGCCACCATTGAGCTGCAGGGCCTGGCCTTCGGCTCGGTTCTCCATTTTTTTCTGCTTTTCATATCAGCTGAGGTGCCTCTTTGTTCCTTGGTTTGTTGAGCAATTGGGGACAGAGGACAGAGCTGCTCTCAGAGCACACAGGCACAGATGGAGCCTTATTCTCCAGTTGAATGCAGTGTTTCTGTAGATGAGGAAACCAAAGCCCCGGGACATTCTCAGAGTGGGTGGCAGTGTGGTCTTCTGATGGCCACACTGGGGCCTCAGGAGCACTTTCTAGGTCCTAGGCATGTGGCAAGGCGACTTGGGCCTCAGTGTCATGCCTCAGGAGGGCCAGGGTTCCGGTGGAAAGGCTCATCCCAGAGTCTGGCTCCCCCGAGGCTGAGCCTGGCTGATTGCGCTGAATTTGAGCTGGTGGGGTCTGGGGAAGGCCCACCTACCTTTATTGGAAGGAGGAGCCTGGGTCAGGTGTATGTGGCCCCAGCAGACCTGGAAGGTGGCCTGAGGGTTGGCGGGGAGCTTATCCCAACCAACCTCTGGATCGTTTTGGAGAACCTGGCCTGATGCAGAAAGAGCACGGGGATGGATGGAGCGGTAGCTGGGGTGGGTGTGTGTGGGTGTGTGTGTGGTGGGGGGGGTGTACATGTGCACTAGGTGCTTGTGCATGTGTGTTCCTTTGTGATCTCTTGTGTGTGTGTGTGTGTGTGTGTACATGAGCACTAGGTGCTTGTGCATGTGTGTGTGTTCCTTTGTGATCTTGTCAGGCCCAATCCCTCAAATGAGGAAATAAGAGGCTTGGAGCCATGAAGAGATTTTCCCAGATCCTGAGCTGCCAGGGGCTAAGGGGGATCAGACTAGCTCTCCTCGGAGCCTTTGTGGGCAGAGCTGGCCCCAGGCCGGTAGGGGGCCGCAAGGCAGGCTCTGCACCATCTTTGTGGTACACTCAGCCCCAAGGTCCTCTCTGGGGCCCCTGCCAGGTTCAGAAGCTACTCCATCTGAGAGGTGCCTCACCCTGTGTGTCTCAGCTGACAGGCAGGTGGGGAGACTGGGAAGTGAGTCTGCCGACCAGAGGCAGCCAAGCCCCCAACTCAGAGTGGGGTTGGGATGGAGTTTGGCCGGTGCCACCCGACTCCATCGAGAGGCAAGCTTGCTGAGGGTGAGGTGGGGCCCCCGGTCCTCCACTGACCCTGGCTGTGTGCGGACATGTGCCCTGCAGGTTGTATTTCCCCCAGCTGGCCCTGAGGCGAAGGCTGGGACAGCTGAGCTGCATGTCCAAACCTGCCCTGAAACTGCGCTCCTGGCCCCTGATGGTCCTCTACTACCTCCTGCCACTTGGCGCCCTCAGGCCACTCAGCCGGGTGGGATGGAGACCCGTGAGCAGGGTAAGTGTGCAGGGGCTGCTGGCCTGGCCTCCCCAGAGGCAGGCCTGAGGTTGGGGCCCAGGAGACCGAGGAGGAGACATTTGTCAGATCAGAGGTGGTGCTGTGGGGCCTGAGCGCTCCGGCAGGGTCATGTTGGAAGGCGAGCTTGTGGAGAGGGTGGGCTGCAGACAGGTGACTGTAACGGCCCACCGTCCACTGCCTGCTCTCTTTGCCTGCATTTCTGCCATGTGGGGACTCTGCTTCTGGAAGGAACCCACATTGGGCATTCAGAAATGCTGTCTGAAAAGAGCTTAGGGGTGATTTTGAGAAGAATCCAAATTAATTTCTGTACGCTAGAGGGTGGTTCAGGGAGGCTGGAGCCTGCGTGGGCCCCTTTGGGTGAGGATGCCTTTGAGGACTCAGGAGCCCCGGGCAGGGCTGCGTGAGGGAGCGGCCTGGCTGCGCCTGGCTCTCAGGCAAGCTGGCCCCAAGGAGGAAACCCTGCTCCCAGGCCCTTGGACAGCCCGGGTGGGCGTTGCCAGGGCTTGAAAGCTCAGGGGCACCTATGGGGCACTGGGCATTAGGCCTGGGGTCATAGGGCAGCCCTGGGCTGCCCCCGCAGATGGATGTCAGCTGGGAGTGCTGGGAGCTGCTAACTTATTGCCTCTTTAAAGGTGTTTAAAGTTGGAATGGAGTTGCTTTTATGCTTTGGGGACTTGGTGTTTTGGTTGTGTTCGGCAAGCAGCAGCCGCCAATTAGAAGCATGTCCCACTATGGCAGAGGCACCTGAGGTTTAAGAGGCTGCCCCTTCTGGGTCGTCTGGCCCTGAGTTTGGCTGGAGGGTCCGACTGAGAGGCCGAGTCCCCTCTGCCTCCTGGAGGAGCGCCAGGTGGGGAAAGCTGTGTGGACAGGCGGGCTCGGCGGGCATGTCCAGGCCCTCGGAGTGCAGGTGTCAGTGATCAGCCCGTCCGCATGAGAGTCCCCAACCTCGATGGGGGGACTAGCACATGCGTTTTGGGCTGTGGACTTGCCCACGCACCAGAGGCCTCTCCCTTCTGTGCTGGTCTGGGACTCAGGCAGTACTGCCCGCCACAGCCTGTGTGACCGTGTCAGATCTGTGTTTGCCCCTCCACACCTCAAGAAGTGAGGCTGTGCTGGCCAGTCTCCCCAGGGACTGGGGTAGCCGCTATAGGAAGTCTGCAGGAAATGGCTGACAGCTGAGCCGTAAGTCACTGTATCACAGGCCTGGCCGGTGCTGTGTGTGAGAGATTTGGAAGCTCAGTCTGGTTCCTCGTGAGAGACAACCATGTCACAAAGCCCTCGTGGGGACAAGCTGCTCAGGCCTCGGGAGGTGGCCCCCATGGGGAGGGGAGAGGGTACCGGCTGATGGGGAGGAGGGGGGTTGGGGGGTGAGCACACTGTGTGGCTGACTCACCCGCCTGCCCGCGGCCTGCAGGTGGCCCTGTACAAGTCGGTGCCGACGCGCTTGCTATCGCGGGCTTGGGGCCGCCTCAACCAAGTGGAGCTGCCGCACTGGTTGCGCAGGCCCGTCTACAGCCTGTACATCTGGACTTTCGGGGTTAACATGAAGGAGGCCGCCGTGGAGGACCTGCACCACTACCGCAACCTCAGCGAGTTCTTCCGGCGCAAGCTGAAGCCACAGGCCCGGCCCGTGTGCGGCCTGCACAGCGTGGTGAGGCCCAACCCCACCTTCTACTCCTGCCTCTGTACAGGCAGCTCTTGCCTGTGCCTTTAGGAACAGGTGGCCTGGTGGGCACTCTTCCCAGGCCAAACCCCAAGGAGGAGGTGGCCCTGCCCTATGTCCCCTCCCCTCCCCCACAGCAAGCCTCTCCTGGCCCTTCCAGATCAGCCCATCGGATGGGAAGATCCTCAACTTTGGGCAGGTGAAGAACTGCGAGGTGGAGCAGGTGAAGGGGGTCACCTACTCGCTGGAGTCGTTCCTGGGCCCTCGCATCCCCATGGAGGACCTGCCCTTCCCACCAGGTGGGTCCTGAGTCGGTGGCGGCCAGGCAGCTGTGCTGTGGCGTGGCTGCGCTGGATGTCAGAGGGTGGAGGTTGGGGATGGGAGTAGGTCCGGGAGGGAGGCCTGTGGACCAGGAGTTACTCTGCCTGCAGCTTCAGGTCTCCCTGGAGCCAGTGTCCAGGCTGCACACAGGCTCCGTGTTGGACAGCATCAAGTGCTTGTCTGAGCGCCTGGCTCGTGTCTGTCCCACAGCCACCTCCTGTGGCTCCTTTAGGAGCCAGCTGGTCACCCGAGAAGGGAACGAGCTCTACCACTGCGTCATCTACCTGGCCCCCGGGGACTACCACTGCTTCCATTCCCCCACTGACTGGACCATCTCCCACCGGCGCCACTTCCCAGGTAGGCTCGGGCCAGCACGTGGGTGGGACCTGCCCCTGGGGGCCTCAGAGAGGTCCTCAGCTTCTTGGTGTCAGGGGACGCAGGCTCCAAAGCTGTGAGGTGACTGCTGGGCAGGGGTGGCAGGGGCAGGCTGGGAGCCAGCCTGCTCCGCATTTGGAATGACATGGGGGTACACTGGGTCTTGGGCCCTCCCAGAGTAGACACACTGGGCTCTGGGAGGCTTGTCCTCCCGATGGGCAGGAAGTGGCAGTGTCTGTCCCCACAGGCTCCCTGATGTCCGTGAACCCCGGCATGGCCCGCTGGATCAAAGAGCTCTTCTGCCACAATGAGCGGGTAGTCCTGACTGGGGACTGGAAACACGGCTTCTTCTCACTGACGGCTGTGGGGGCCACCAACGTGGGCTCCATCCGCATCTACTTTGACCGGGTAAGCAGAGCCCAGATCCTGCCGAAGCCCAAGGGCTAGGCCACTTGCACCGTCTCCTGTGCAGCCAGATCCATCGGGACTGTAAGTTCTAGGAGGGCACATCCCCCATCAGGCCTGGCTTTGCAGAGCAGCTTCCCCGAGGAGGGGCTGGGCCCTGAGTTCCTGCTCTGCTTATCCCCCACCCACCCGTCTCGAGGTGGCTGGTGAGAGGGAGTTAACTTCCCTGCCTGGCACTTTGCTTCCGCAGAAACCCAAGGGGAGCTTGGGTGGGGCATGCTGGAGGACAAGTGTCTGAGGGGTGCCAGTGCCTGTGCCCGCAGGGCTTTCCCTCTTGGTGTCGGTTTGCCCCTTAGCCCTCCGGGTGCTGGTGTTGTGGCACCGTTCGTACTAGTTAACATTTGGGTCTGAATGCTCCATTTCCCTCTGGCCCCAGTTCACAGCTGGTCAGGGGCTATCGGGTTAGGCCTGGTCCATGGCCTGAGCTGCTGTCCGGACCTCCCTTTCTGAGCAGGGTCGGGGACAGGGTTCGGGACCACAGCAGAGGTGTGTTCAAGGTCCACGTGCTCTGCCTCCGCCTCCCACAGGACCTGCACACAAACAGCCCACGGTACAGCAAGGGCTCCTACAATGACTTCAGCTTCGTGACGCACACGAACAAGGAGGGCATCCCCATGCACAAGGGCGAGCACCTGGGCGAGTTCAACCTGGGCTCCACCATTGTGCTCATCTTCGAGGCCCCCAAGGACTTCAACTTCAAGCTGAAAGCAGGACAGAAAATCCGATTCGGGGAGGCTCTGGGCTCTCTCTAGAGCCTCTTTCATGGCCACAGCTGCTGAGGGGTCTTTTCCACAGAAATGTGAGGGTCTTTTCAAGGGGAACCTCTGAGGCTATCTAGGAGGGGACCGTCGGGTCTGACCAGGCAGGACCTGGGTGACTTCTGTCCCTGCTGTCCAGGGTGCAGACAAGGTTGTCAGAGCCCCTCTCATGTCCTAGACGTACATCTTCCCCCTACCCACCTGAAGAGAAGTGCAGGCCAGGATGATTGATTCCCTCTTGGAGATTTTCTAACGTGTTGTGTAAACTGGAGACTACATCTCCTGGCCGAGCATTCAGTTGGTCTGATTTCCGTTTTAAGATAAGTGGTAGTTAAAGTACCTTCTTGCTGCTCCTCCTATCACTGCTTTTTGGCCTCCCTTGCATGGGGTGAGGTGCCTCCTGGCAATGACTGTGGGTCCCAGACCAGGGCCCTTAATGCAACTGCTCCCAAATTTGCCCCACCCTGCTTGTTGGGAAAAGCTGTCTTCTCTCTTTGCACTTGTGGCTGAATGCATCACCTTCAACTCTGCCATCAACTTCCGAGGGTGGTCACTAATGGCTCGGTGAGTTGCAGGCCCCGATGAGTGACCTTCTGGAGCTGGCAGCTCCTCTTTCCAGTAGGCACGACCCATTACCAAACCCCCTCAGTGGTGTCCAAAGCAAAAGGGGCAGCTAGCTGGTGGTGGCTCAGCTGGGGCCAGGGGAGAGCTTGGGTCCCCTCCCTGTATCCAGACCTACAGAAAAGTTGCTGCTATTGATCAGAGGCTTACGTTGGAGGCAGGAACCTTGGTGGGGTATTTGATATGTGGGGGAGGGGAGAATGTCAGTGCCTAGAAAACCTGTCCCCAGACAACAGGTACACAGTCCTTAGGGAGCCACTGATTGTGGGGACAGGGCCAGATTTCATGTTTCCTGGGGATGCTGTGAATTTCTCCTGCAGGAGAAGCCATTTGAACTTTTTCAACTGTATCAGTAGCACAGTATTTTTGTATGAAAAGTGGGAGACTTCTGAACAGTAATTCATTTAATTGCAACATTTTGAAATAAAAAAGCTCACTGCAGTTTTGCATTCTGTTCCTGGACGTGGGGTGGTGACTAGCACAGAGCCTGCCGCAGGGAATGGACGCGGGCGATACAGGTGCGGATGGGCTGGCGCTGGGCCTGCAACTTGGAGGCCAGCTGCTGGATCTGCGCTTCCACCTGGGGAGGTGTGGGGGGGGTGGTGGGCAGGCTGAGAGGAAGCCCCGCCTGGGAGCTGTCCCGGGGCTGCCCAAGGTCTCTCTCACCTCCTGCAGCTCTTCCTGAACCTGCCGCTCTGCTTCCTGGTCCTCCGGCCTGGGCTCCTCCTGGCTCAACTCTAGCCACTGCCGCAGGCTGCTTGCTTGCCGTTGGCAGGACCTGAGGGAGTAACGCACCTGCTGCCTGGCTTGGCCCCAGGCAGAGGCCCAGCACACTTCTGGTGTGGGTGGAGGGAGAAGGGCTCCTGTTCCACCATCAAGCAGAAACACCCTCTGTCCTCTTCCCTGCGCAGAGCTGGCCGCGTGGGACCTGCCTGCTTCCCTCTGATTAAGGTTGCTGCTCACATTGAGGGTCCCAGGCCTGGGCGTGGGGTACGTGGGCTGTGGACCCAGACAAAGCAGGGCGGCTCACTGCATCATCCTGTGTCAGTCACACTCGCCTGGTAGACCACCGCCTTCCACAAGACACAGGTGTAAAGTTTTGCTCAGCTTTTCCTGAAGGTAAGGCCAACCTGGGCCTTCCTGACAGGACGGAAGGGGAGAGGTGCCACCTGCATGCAGGGGCCATCACTGGGCAGACAGCTCCCCCTGTTCCCCATGGATGGGTGCCAGGCAGGTTTCTGGGTCTCACCTGAGGTTCTGCTTCGTGGTCTGGTAGTCCTGCAGTTGCTGCTGGATGCCCTCAAGCTCGGCCTCCAGGTCCATGTGGCCAGTGGCAATAGGAGAATAAGCTTGATCTTGACCATCCTCCCGTCTGGGCCCAGGCTGAACCCAGGGATTCCAGGTGCCGGGAGTGACCTGAGCTCTTGAGGCACTGACAGGCCCCAGGTACACATCTGCAGTGTCAGAGCCAGGCCCAGGCCTGGTGCCTGTGAAGTCCCCAGGAAGGAGCAGACGGGGGTTGGGGACACTGGCCAGGGATGAAGGGGCCTGGGACAAAAGCCCAGGTATCGTCGGCCTGGCTGATACCTGTAAAGGAAGGATGAACACTGAGCAGGGAAGCGGGAAGAAGGTGGGGAGCTGGAGTTCCCCACACCTGCACCTGCCGCAGCCAGCTCACCTGGTCCTGCCCCTTCATTCAGCACCTGACACCAATAGAGAGTCCCACGACCACCCAAGCAGCTGTTTCCAGCCTTACTGGCCTTTCACACCCCCTCCTGCCATGACCATGCATTTCAGTGGCAACTGTTCTTGTCCAACCACAGCTACAACCCTCCTCCCTTCCCTCCTGGTGACAATGTCCTCTGGTGGGAATGGACACTCTCCCATCCCCCACCCTCTCCCCACCCCCACTTAGGTCACAGCTCTTCAGGCACCAGCTCCTTGGGGGGCCCAAGCCCACTGCACACTCGTGCTTCCTCACCTCCTTGTCCGAACTCCTTGACTCCTACGTTACAGGCCCCAGAGTCTCGGCCCCACTCCTCCCCATGACCCCCATCGGTTCTTTACCTTCAACCTGTGCTGCGAATTGTCAACTTTGATCTCCAGCCCTGACCTTGTTCCTGAAGGCCAGGCTGAATCTGTTGTGTAACCTCAAATCTGACAGGTTCAAGACACACTCGTGATGCTTCAGCTGCTGGGTTCCCACCTTCCGTCTTCCCTCTCACAGTAAAGAACTCATCATTCCCTGAGCTTTCCAGGCCGGAAACCCAGGAACCATCCGCGATTCCTTCTTTCACTCTTATCAGACTCATCAGAGCAAGCCCTACCTAGTCTGCCTCCCACAACATCCACAGCCACCGCCCCCCAGTCCCGGCCGCCAGCACCCTTTGCTGGACCCGAGCACAGCCGCCAACCATCCTCCACAACTTCCTGTTCTTAAAGTCTAGACATAACACCAGGGCCTGTATGACCCTCCATGATCCAGTCTCTTCATTGTCTGCATGCTGGGGTTTCTTTTGTCTCCACCACCATGTAAGCGTCACGAGCAGGGATGGGCCTCGGGGGCCGTTCCCTGCTGTGCCCCTAGGACACTGGCCCCTGCACAGGCCTCCCTGCATCTTCCTGAAGCAATGAGTACTGCTGTGGCTACAGCACCAAGCACACAAAAAAGAGCACTGGCATGAAGACCAGACCAAAGAACAGGACCCCAGGTAACCAGGAGGACTTACCCAGGTGTGTGCTTCCGCCCCACGCAGCATGAAGGAAGAAGGGGGCAGCAGCTCCAGGCCTGTACTCGCTATGGGTGGTGGCTTCAGGCCAGGGGCGCTTGGCAGGGGGCTGCCTGGGTCCAGTGCTGTCTGGGCCTTTGCCAGGAAGGGTGTTGTCAGCGCAAGGCCTATTGGCTGGACCTCGCCTAGGCCATGCTCCCACAGTGCCTCAGGCCTGAGCAGAGGGAAGACAGGAGCTGGTCAGGCATGGTACCCTCCCGAGGAGCAGGACAGAAGGGGGGCCACTGGCCCTAAAGTCCCCAGAATCACACCACCTACCCCTGCCCCCCGAGGGTGCCACACCCCAGGGGCGTCTGGCGCTGAACGGGCTCCAGCAGGAAGCTTGGACGTCGCGGTTGCTTTCTTGCCCAGCAGGCAGGATTGCTGGGAAGAAACACAGGCTGTTCCTCCAGGCTGCCCAGGGGCTGCTCTGAGCCTGAGACCTCTGTGGGGCGGGGTAATCCATTCCGACTCCTTCCATCTTACAGGGAGACTGATGAGACAAGGAAAGGCTCCGCCCCAGGCGCCCTACTGAACTTCTAGTAATTCCAGTGAGCCTGCTGGCAACGGGTGCTCCACCCACGCTGTCTCACTTGACCCAGGCAACTAGGCTGGAGCAGGCTCAGAGATGGGGCCCTTGTCAGCTACAGCAGCACAGCATGTGGGGATGGGGCGGGGCCAGGTCACAAAAAAGTGGGGTTTCCAAGAGGGTACCTGTTTCCTGGCTGTCACGGGAGATGTGGGGAGACTACCAGGTCTAGTGGGGGAGGGGGGCTGCCCAACAGCCCATTCCTTTGCTAAGGAACCGTACATTCTCTCCCATGCTTGGGAGGAACAGAGGCTGTGGTCCCTTTGGTTAGGGCCGAAGAATGTGGGAGCAGGATCCTGTACAGAGGGTTCCGAGTGGTTCGGCCATGACCCTTGGGGCCCAGTGTCATTCCTGTACCGTCCAAGCTTTGCCCCAGGTGGAAGCAAGGAGGAAGAGGTGAGGGACGGGCTACTCACAGCTCCAGGAGTTGGGTGTCCCCAGCAGCCAACGCCAGGCTGTCCAGAGCTCCCCGAAGCCCACGAGGAGCTGTTGTCCTCTTGGTCTCCCGGGAGGCATCGCCAGCCCCAGCAGCAAGGTGGCTGGGAAGGGGACCCTCAAACGTCACTCTCCTGCTGCGCACAGTGGACGTGGGGGGCTGAGGCTCCCTGCCCAGGCCCAGCGCCTTCTGCTTCCAGAGCATGGCACAGCGACGGACCACACGGTGGAGACTGTGGGCCGCCTGCAACCAGCCTCTGGTCAGGTCGTGCTGTGCCTACCCGCTCCCCACGGAGGGGTGGGGGACCCCGGCCCACCTGCACCTGCTGCCGGGCGTGCAGCTGCTGCCGGAAGGCCTTCATGCCCGCTGCAAAGCACAGGAGGCGCGTGACGCCCTCCCGGAGGAGCTGCTGGCGGTAGGCCTGCACTGCCTGCTCCTGCCGCGCCTTCTTTCTCCTCATCTCCAGCACGAAGCCCAGCCACGCAGCCCACACCTCCAGGGAGAGGAGGAGGTGAGGCCCAGCCCTCCTGCTCAGGCTCCCTCCACCAGGACATGGTCCTCTCCTGGGACGGGGAGCCCATTACCTTCGCCTGTAGTGAGAAGGCCCAGAACCACAGGGCCCGTGCCGTGCCCTGCTGCTCCCGCCTCCTGTCCGCCAGCTACGGGCCAGAAAAGAAATGTCCCCTTAGGGAGGCCACCCTGACCCCATGGCCCCGGTCACTCTCCAACCCTCTCTAGTCAGGCCTGCCCTGAGGTGGGGGGTCAAGGAAGCTCTTTTGGGAAGAACAAAGGCCAGGAGCTCTGGGGTCGGGAGCAGTGAGGCAGTGCGCCAGGCTCCAGCGAGAAAAGCTGGGACTGCTTGCACTGCGGGCCCGAGGGTGAGAGGGACCTGGCCCATGAGGCCACTGAGCAGGACACAGCCCCACCGGGTGTTTTATCAAGGCCTTGGCAAAGACCTAAAATGCATTTCCTATTAATTTCTGGATATTACCCTGACAAGTTTTCAACATGACACTGTAGAAACATGGCCCTAAAGTGACTTGACCTTAAACAGATTCCAAGTGAAGGAAGCTGGTGGTGCCAGGAGGTGGTTGGGGGTGGGGGAGCCCTGGGAAGAGGGTAGTATGAGAAATGATGAGCTAGAGGTGGGCTCAGGAGACAGCGGGAGGAGGGGGAGCAAGAAGGGGTTTCTCCATGGCTCACACCTGCTGTCTCCACTGGTGGAAGCAGGTCCAGCTGAGTGTCTGGGCCAGGAGTCGGGCAGCCTGTCTCTGCAGAAGCTGGGAAGAGAGCGTGCACAGGGGGCTGTGTGCCTGGTGCAGCCAGGTGCCCACACCCAGAGCCCCTGTGGGCGGTGCAGGCTCCAGGCCCAAGTGAACCATTCTCCCACCACCAGGAGTCATCCTGGTTGAAGCCAAGGGCCTCCTGCCCCAGACGGGTGCCCAGATGCCTCGGTAGGTCACCCAGCTCTGACAGGCATGGTTCACACTGAACCAAGTTCTTTGCTGAGCCATCTTCCACCCGGAAGGCTGGCTTCCTCAGCCTTAGCTGAACACCCAGAAGGGCAGCCTTGCGCCCGCAGGACTCCAACCACCCAGCATCCAAAACGGAAGCAGTAAGTGCTTCTGGAAAGAACTTTCC